>NC_057809.1:365122340-365212843 GCF_018294505.1 Triticum aestivum | reverse complement strand
ACCCCGCCTTTCTTCTTCCTCCAGCGCGCAGCCCCGCCACCCCTTACCCCCAGCGCGCAACCCCGTAGTCCCTCCCTCCAGCGTGCCGCCCCGCACCCCCTCCCTCGAGCGTGCCGCCCCGCCATGGTCCTCCCTCCAGCGTGCCGCTAGACCACGCTCTACGCAGCGCTTCCACGTGATCCTCTGTACGCAGCCGGCGTCTCACCTCACGCCGCCGCACAACATCTTCCTTGCGCCGCGACAGCCACCCTAGTTCGGGCGTAGTAAGTACCTTAGCACGAGTTTAAAACGGTGGTCCATTCGGAATAAAAGAAATGATAGAAATTCAAATTGTAAAGTTCAAGCAAAAAAAGAAACCCCATGAAAATCCTGCTTAGTAAGTACCTCAGTACAAGTCGTAAAATGAGAGAAGTTCAGAACAATGTTGTCAAAAAAATGTTGAGTTAAAAAAGGAAACAAAACAAACACATTTTCTTTTTGAATAAAATATCATTCAGTTCGATGATACAAAACATACAAGTACAGGGGCGACGATACAGTAAACCATTGAAAACTTACGAGAAAAATATTACCAAAAAAATAGAGCAAAGTCTAGTTAGTGAAAACACGCTTAGTACAAACCCATGCAAGCATCAGTACAAGCACCCTTTTTCGGAACCATTCAAAATTACTCTACAAAAAATAGCTCAGTACAAACATACATATATATCAGTACGACTACTCTGTTTTTCACACGAGAAAACAGCAGGATCCGTCATGCCGTATTCAAAATTACTCTTAAACGGTTGCGAAGTAGAGAAAACGTTCAACATGACTAAGTTTCGCATTTTCGATAGCTATCCAACGGTATATTATTTGCCATATTTCGACAAACTTTTTAAAAAATTGCGTTCAAAATCAAATTTGACCATATTCGAATTCGTTTTTAAACCGTAAGGAATTAGAAAAATATTTCTATACAAAAAGTTGCGCATTTTACATAGCTTTCCAACACCGTATCATTTGCGTCAATCCGACAAACCGTTTGCAAAAAATCGCGAAAATACGTTTCACCCAGAATTTCACCGTTTTTCAAATTACTTTTAAATCATACAGAATTAGAAAAAACAATACATATATGGAAGATGCGTATTTTGACCAGCTTTCCAACGCCATCTTATTTGCTCAATTCCGACAAACCGTCTGAAAATTGAGTCCAAAATACGATTCACATTTTCGGTTTTAAAAAAATGGTTTTTTCAAAACTGCTCTTAAACCATAATGATTTTGCAAAAACGTTCAATATACTTGAAATATGGTTGTGAAGAGCTTTCCAACGATATATTACATGCCATGTTCCGACAAAAAAATTACAAAAAGTTTTTGAACTAAAGAAAACGATGTGTTAAACACAACTGAAAGCGTCAGTTCAACCCGCTTCGAAAACATCAGTTCAAAAAGGGTAACAGAATAATATTCTGTTACTAGTAACAGAATAGCCCAGATGTATATATATATGATCAAATTACTACAGTTAGTATAACATACCATATCATGCCGATCAACCATGGTACTTATCAGGCGGGTCATGAATGGCACCCCGACAAAGTCATCACATGGCGGAATTATGTCCCATAGGTTGCTCACCTCCTCCTCGCTCAGCCTCATTCTTTGATCTACGATGGCTTCATGAAGTGGGCCCTCATCATCTTCATCAAGTGGGTCCTCATCATCTTCCACCAGGTTGATATAAATGACAGCTAGCTTGGGTCTTTCTGCTCTGAAGGAGAGGCTGGTCAACTCACCACCAATAAGATGCTTGTGGGCGAGGAAACGAGCCCATCCATCTCTTCCAATCTGCGACATATTGCGTCCTTTTTCGACCTCCATAGTGTAGGCCCCCCAGGAGCCTCAAAGGTCATAGTGTCTCTTGTCAGCTTGTTGAATTTCAACCTCACATTGCATGGGACGATCTGTGTACAAAAAGAAAAATGACACAATGCATTAATGCCAACACTAAAAGCAATATAGTTGTTACATTTCATATAATTTCTTAACGTCGCATGATGAAAACTCGACCGGAAGTAGATGCCGAATAGCTTGCCAGTTGCAATGCTGCTGGCGCACCTTGACTTGCACAATTGACATGGTGGTGGTGGTCACGCCATTTTCCTAAAGCAATATGAGCAAAGAAAATAATAACTTAGCATGGGATGATCATCAAGCTCAACATGCAAACCAACATAGCAAACTAGCATCGACTATTCTAAACCCTAGAAACTATCCTATATCAAAGTGTTATATGTGACCATACGCTTATATCAACTAAAAACTATCAACTATGTCTAAATTTTTACTAATTAGTTAATCATATCAACTAAAAACTATCAACTATCATATCTCTCTCTCTCTCTATAAATGTTGCATATCAACTAGCCTACTGAAGCAACTAAATCAAAATGTTCTAAATCAACTAAATCAACTAGCCTACTAAATCAACTAAATCAATGAGCGTACTAAATCAACTAGCCTACTAAATCAACTAAATCAAAAATGTTCTAAATCAACCAAATCAACTAGCCTACTAGATCAAGTAAATCATATCAACTAAATCAAAATTTTGCATATGAACTAGCCTACTAAATCAAGATGTAGCAGGGAGGAGGGGTTGTGGATGGAGGAGGGAGGAGGGAGAAGGAGGGGCGACTGGAGGAGGAAGGCGGATCAAGGAAGCGCCGGCCGGCGGCGAACGGAGGAGTGGAGGGAGGACGAAGGAGTAAGGGGGCGGGGAGGAGGGCGGCCGGCGAAGGATTACCGAGTCCAGGGAGGAGGAGGTGATGGCGGCGCAGAGGGAGAAGGGGTAGGCGAGGGCGGCCGGCAGGGGCGAGGGCGGCCGATGGGGGACGACCGGTGCGGGGGGATTGAGGGGAGAGATCGAGTGAGTGTTAGTGGAGAGAGGAGAGTGAGGGGCGGCCGATTGGGGAAGATAGAATGGCTTAGCAGTAGCACGCTATAGAGAAATGTGCTACTGCTAAAAGACCTAGAAGTAGCGCCTTACAACCAAAACACGCTACTGCTATGTGTAAACATGTAAAAATGTACATCAAAAATACATTGAAGATCAATGATCTTTTTGTGTACAATCTGAATTGTCAATATGAGTCCTCACAGGTTTTTAGAAACCGGAGAAGACTCATATTGCAGCCACAAATTCTACACATGGATTTCAATGAAGACCAAGTGGTTGTGATACTTTGAGAAGTAACATATTTAAGGTGGTAAAAACCCTGTCCGCGGAGAGAGGTGGGACTAAATTTTGTAGTAAACTTAGCAGTAGCGGTTATAGTAAGAATGCGCTACTGCTATGATCTATACCAGTAGCACTCTTTGTATTGAGGCGCTGCTGCTATAACTAGCTTTGCGGCGGGGTTGTGGCAATTATAGCAGTAGCACGACTTCATGGGCGTGCTACTGCTACATCTATGTCAGCGGCGCATTCCATCGGCACGCGCTACTGGTGCGTAGCAGCAACACCTTGTTTTAAAGCATGCTACTAGTAAGATTCTGTGTATAGGCTTTTCCCTAGTAGTGTATAATTTTGTGCCTTGGTCACCGCACCAAAAATAATACACATTACATAAAGGAAACGAGGGAGTATGATGCATGTCCGTTTTAATGAGTCATGGCATGGTAAAGTGCAACAAACAATACTACATATTAAGTGAAGCTCAATATGCAACAAGATGCATATTGAAGAAACTCCACATTCCATTATTTAGTCAACTCTCGTTTATGTACCCACCAATATCAAATGTTGTTAAACATGGCAAGAGGTGAAGCATGAATAAACTATTTAGCTAGGTAATTTAAATGAGGTCGGAAACAACACATAACAATTCCGTAAATTCCCATATGTTATTTTTGAATTTCCTACTGTTCTGCCATAAACACAATTTTAAGTTGTTAGACATGCAAAGTAAGCGCACCTTGTTGAGTGCGGTGATTTGGTGCCCGGACTTAGATGAGCTCGGGCATGAATAATACCTCGATTTGACATTAAAAAAGTTCAATTTTTTTGTAGTGCAAGCTGCTCATGTGCGTGAACTCAGTGCATTTTTTTGGACATTCGAGAAGCCCATGGCAAAAAAGACAAACTTCAGATGTCTGAGAAACTTTTGAAAATCGCACTGTTCACGCCTAATTTTGTCTTTTTTTCCAGGAGCTCCTCGAATGTCCAAACTTCACAAAAATTTTCAGGGAGTTCACGTAAAGGAGCATCTTAATACGACAACTTTTTTGGGAATTTGTTGGATTTTTTTCTATTTCAAATTGGGCTATTGTTCACGGGGATCATCTGAGCTCGGGCTCTGCCTTGAATTATCACACCTTGTTATCGTACACATTTCTCTACCCATTTTACATATATAATTTATTTAATTCGGAGCTATGGTTAATTTGTTATGAAATAAACCATTTTAGCATGTCATTTATGCAAATTAATGCAAATACCAATTTTAAATATTTTACTCATGGATGAGAGTTGCATATAATTAAGCTACACAAAATTCCGATCATTTTACAAATATAAAGTTTTTACATGTGATGCACAGTTATCATGATTCAATATAACATATATGTCAGCACCATAATCATCATAGATAGCAACTTTTTTTATCATAGTCCATTGAAACCTCTTCCAAAATAGTGGATTCATCATTAAATAAAGTCATGACCTCTCCAAATCCACTTTCATCGCTATAATCATAATAAATAGGAGGCAAGATTTCATCATAATAAAATTTCCCATCAAAACCTGGGGGACTAAAAATATCATCTTCATCAAATATAGCATACCCAAGCTTGTAGCTTTGCAAATCGTTAGCATCATGGATATTCAAAGAGTTCATACCAACAACATTGCAATCATGCTCATCATTCATTTTTGTCAAACAGTTTATAGAATTCGTCTTCTATCAATTGAGCACAATTTTCCTTTCCATCATTTTCACGGAAGACATTATAAAGATGAATAATATGATGCAACCTCAATTCCATTTGTTTTGTAGTTTCTTTTGTAAACCAAACTAGTGATAAAAAATAAACAAAAATATTTAATTGCAAGATCTAAATATATACCTTCAAGCACTCACCTCCCCGGCAACGGCGCGAGAAAAGAGCTTGATGTCTACTACGCAACTTTATTCTTGTAGACTCGTGTTGGGCCTCCAAGCGCATTGTTTTGTAGGACAGTAGCAATTTTCCCTCAAGTGGATAACCTAAGGTTTATCAATCCGTGGGAGTCATAGGATGAAGATGGTCTCTCTGACTCTCTCAAACAACCCTGCAACCAAATAACAAAAAGTCTCTTGTGTCCCCAACACACCAAATACAATGGTAATTTGTATAGGTGCACTAGTTCAGCGAAGCGATGGTGATACAGGCGTAGTAATGATAGTAGATATTGATTTCTGTAATAGGAACAATAAAAACAGCAAGGTAGCAATTGGTAAAACGGAGCACAAACAATATTGCAATGCTTGAAAATGAGGCCTAGGGTCTGTACTTTCACTAGTGCAATCTCTCAACAATACTAATATAAATGGATCATATAACCATCCGTCAACGTGCGATGAAGAATCACTCCAAAGTTCCTATCTAGCGGAGAACATAAGAAGAAAATGTTGGTAGGTTACGAAACCACCTCGAAGCTATTCTTTCCGATCGATCTATCCCAGAGTTCGTACTAACATAACACCAAGTTATCCTTTCTGATCGATCTATCCAGAGTTCGTACTAGAATAACACAAAGTTATCCTTTCCGATCGATCTATCAAGAGTTCATACTAAGATAACACCAAATAGTTTCAGATTCATAATACTCAATCCAACACAAAGAACCTTAAAGAGTGCCTCAATATTTCTACCGGAGAAACAAAGACATGAACATGCATCAACCCCTATGCATAGATTACCCAAATGTCACCTCGAGAATCCGCGAGTTGAGTGCCAAAACATAAAGCAAGTGAATCAGTATGATACCCCATTGTCACCACGGGTATTCATAGCAAGACATACATAAAGTTTTCTCGAATCCATAAAAGTATTCAATTTGATAAGAGGGAAATCTCAAAGGGAAAACTCAATTCACAACAAGATAGAGAGGGGAAAACACCATATGATCCAACTGAATTAACAAAGCCCGCGATACATCAAGATCATGAAATCTCAAGAACACGAGAGAGAGAGAGAGAGAGATTAAACACATAGCTACTAGTACAAACCCTCAGCCCTGAGGGTGGACTACTCCCTCCTCATCATGGTGGCCGTCGGGATGATGAAGATGGCCATCGGTGATGATTTCCCCCTCCGCCAGGGTGCCAGAATGGGGTCTAGATTGGTTTTTCGTTGCTAGAGAGGCTTATGGCGGCGGAACTTCTACTCTGTCGACACCCCTAGGGTTTTTGGAATATTTAGCAATTAACAGGGCGAAGTGGCGGTGCGGGAGGCTATCGAGGGGGGCACAACCCCCAGGGCGTGCCTGGGCCTCCTAGCATGCCCTAGTGGGTTGTGCCCACCTCGGGCCTCCCCTCTAGTACTTCTTTGGCCCCATGGTAGTCTTCTGGTCCAAAAGAAATCTCCAAAAAGTTTCGCTGCGTTTGGACTCCGTTTGGTATTCATTTTCTTTGATGTAAAAAACAAGCAAAAACTAGCACTAGGCACTATGTCAATAGGTTAGTCCCCAAAAATATATAAAGTCGCTATAAATAGATTGTAAAACATCCAAGAATGATAATATAATAACATGGCACAATAAAAAATTATAGGTATGTTGGAGACGTATCAACATCCCCAAGCTTAATTCTTGCTCGTCCTCGAGTAGGTAAATGATAAAAACAGAATTTTTGATGTGGAATGCCGCCTAACATGTTCATCACATATTCTTTTCTTTGTAGCATGGACATTTGGACTTTTATATGATTCAAAGCAATAGTCTAGTTTTGACATGAAGATTTAAATACTCAACCATATCAACAAGCAACCATGTCTTTCAAAATATTAACACTAAAGAAAGTTATCCCTAGCCAATCATGCTCAATCATTGATCCATTCATGAAACACACTCGCATATTAGCTACACCCAATGCTCAAGTGCGATCATAGTGCCCCTTAGTTGGTGCTTTATAAGAGAAGATGGAGGCTCAGATAAAAATAAAAATTGAATAAAGTAAATAGAAAGGCCCTTCGTAGAGGGAAGTAGGGATTTGTAGAGGTGCCAGAGCTCAAAGCTTAAATTGAGAGATAATATTTTTTGAGAGGCATACTTTTCCCGTCAACGAAAACGCCTGAGTAATTCCCAACACTTTCCATGCTAGATCATAGGCGGTTCCCAAACATAAAATAAAATTTATTCCTTTTTCCACCATACTTTTCACACTCCACGGCTAGCCGTATCCACGGGTACCGTCCATACCCACACTTTCCAAGGAATTTATTATTTGACGACATAAATTAAATTTCTTTTTCATTATGGGACTGGGCATCCATATTACCGCCGTACTCTCGTGCAATGACAAGTGAATAAACACTCATTTTGAGAATAACACATCTAGCATGAAAAATATTAGAGATGCACAAGTAGAGATGGCACATACAAATTTGCTTAGAATGGCACGGGAATACCGCATATAGGTAGGTATGGTGGACTCATGTGGCAAAACTGGGTTTAAGGATTTTGGATGCACAAGTAGTATTTCTACTTAGTACAAGTGAAGGCAAGCAAATAGATTGAGAAGGATCCAACCAAGAAACTAAAAATCACATAAGCAAGCATTAAGCATAACTAACACCGAATAATGCACCACAAGTAGGATGTAATTTCATTGCATAACTATTGACTTTCGTGCTTACATAGGGAATCACAAACCTTAACACCAATATTCTTACTAAAGCATAATTACTCACCAACATGACTCACCTATGACTATCATCATACTCAAAACTATTACAAGGAATCAAGTTTAATTTGTCCAATGATCTTCATGAGAGTTTTATTATATCCCTCTTGAATATCTATCACTTTGGGACTAGTATCATAAGTTGCTTTTGATAAGCTCAAACAAATTTAAGTGAAGAACAAGAGCACACAATATTTTCTCTCTCAAAATAATATAAGTGAAGAATGAGAGAAGTTCTTCAAAATTTTACTAACTCTCAAATAAATCTAAGCAAAGCATGAGAGTAAATAACAAACTACTCCAAAAAGATATAAGCGAAGATCAAATGAGAGGTTATGTAAATAGGTAGCTATGTGAGGACTCTCTCTTATTTGAAAACTTTCAGATCTAAGTATTTTATTGAAACAACAAGAAAAAAATGACATTCCAAGAATAGCACAACTCATGTGAAGAAGCACAAAGTTAGGCTCAACCGATACTAACCGATAATTGTTGATGAAGAAAGGTGGGATGCCTACTAGGGCATCCCCAAGCTTAGATGCTTGAGACTTCTTAATATATTCATTATAGCATATATGTCATCACCATAATCATCATAGCATATATGTGATTGGAAATTAGAATCATGATAACAAGTTTCATGATTATCATTATTCATTATAGCATATATGTCATCACCATAATCATCATAGATAGCAACTTTTTTATCATAGTCAATTGAAACCTCTTCCAAAATAGTGGATTCATCATTAAATAAAGTCATGACCTCTCCAAATCCACTTTCATCAATATAATCATTATAAATAGGAGGCATGCTTTCATCATAATAAAATTTCTCATCAAATTTGGGGGACTAAAAATATCACCTTCATCAAATATAGCATCCCCAAGCTTGTACCTTTGCAGATCGTTAGCATCATGGATATTCAAAGAGTTCATACCACAACATTGCAATCATGCTCATCATTCAAAGACTTTTTGTCAAACATTTTATAGTATTCGTCTTCTATCAATTGAGCACAATTTTCCTTTCCATCATTTTCACTAAAGAAATCATAAAGATGAATAATATGATGCAACCTCAATTCCATTTTTTGTAGTTTTCTTTTGTAAACCAAACTAGTGATAAAACAAGAAACTAAAAGATTCAATTGCAAGACCTAAGGATATACCTTCAAGCAATCACCTCCCCGGCAACGGCGCCACAAACGGGCTTGATGTCTACTACGCAACTTTATTCTTGTAGACTCGTGTTGGGCCTCCAAACGTAGAGTTTTGTAGGACAGTAGCAATTTTCCCTCAAGTGGATGACCTAAGGTTTATCAATCAGTGGGAGGTGTAGGATGAAGATATTCTCTCTCAAAGAACCCTACAACCAAATAACAAAAAGTCTCTTGTGTCCCCAACACACCAAATACAATGGTAATTTGTATAGGTGCACTAGTTCGGCGAAGACATGGTGATACGAGCATAGTAATGATAGTAGATATTGACTTTTGTAATAGGAACAATAAAAAACAGCAACGTAGCAATATATAAAATGGAGCACAAACGGTATTGCAATGCTTGAAAATGAGCCCTAGGGTCCGTACTTTCGCTAGTGCAATCTCTCAACAATGCTAATATAATTGGATCATATAACCATCCCTCGACGTGCGATGAAGAATCACTCCAAAGTTCCTATCTAGTGGAGAGCATAAGAAGAAATTGTTGGTAGGGTACGAAACCACCTCGAAGCTCTTCTTTCCGATCGATCTATCCAAGAGTTGATACTAACGTAACACCAAGTTATCCTTTCTGATCGATCTATCCAGAGTTCGTACTAGAATAACACCAAGTTATCCTTTCCGATCGATCTATCAAGAGTTCGTACTAAGATAACACCAAATAATTTCATATTCATAATACTCAATCCAACACAAAGAACCTTAAACAGTGCCCCAAGATTTCTACCGGAGAAACAAAAGCAAGAACGTGCATCAACCCCTATGCATAGATTAGCCCAATGTCACCTCGGGAATCCACGAGTTGAGTGCCAAAACATATATCAAGTGAATCAGTATGATACTCCATTGTCACCATGGGTATTCATAGCAAGACATACATAAAGTGTTCTCAAATCCATAAAAGTATTCAATCTGATAAGAAGGAAATCTCAAAGGGAAAATTCAATTCACAACAAGATAGAGAGGGGAAAACACCATATGATCCAACTATATTAACAAAGCCCACGATACATTAAGATCGTGACATCTCAAGAACACGAGAGAGAGAGAGATTAAACACATAACTACTAGTACAAACCCTCAGCCCCGATGGTGGACTACTCCCTCCTCATCATGGTGGCCGCCAGGATGATGAAGATGGCCACCGGTGATGATATCCCCCTCCGCCAGGGTGCCAGAATGGGGTCTATATTGGTTTTTCGTGGCTACAGAGGCTTGCGGCGGCGGAACTTCAGATGTTTCGACACCCCTTGGGTTTTGGAATATTTGGCAATTTAGAGGGTGAAGAGGCGGTGCGGGAGGTCATCGAGGGGGGCACAACCCCCCCAGGGCGCGCCTGGGACTCCTGGCTCGCCCTGGTGGGTTGTGCCCACCTCAGGCCTCCTCTCTGGTACTTCTTTGGCCCATTGGTGGTCTTATGGTCCAAAAAGATCTCCAAAAAGTTTCGTTGCTTTTGGACTCCGTTTGGTATTGAATTTCTGCAATGTAAAAAAAACAAGCAAAAAAACTGCAACTAGCACTGGGCACTGTGTCAATAGGTTAGTCCCAAAAAATGATATAAAGTTTCTATAAAATGATTGTAACACATCCAAGAATGATAATATAACAGCATGGAACAATAAAAAAATTCTAGATATGATGGAGACATATCAGCTGGCGAGGAGGTGGACTGGTGCGGTTGATGGAGATGGGGCCCACGCTAGCTGGCCAGCGATCAACGCGACCCGAGCGAGCACTGGCTTTTGTGTCTTTGCTAGAGCGCTCGCACGAGTAGGAGGCTGATTGCGGCAGGACTTGCGGTGCTCCAGAGATGGGAAGCGGACGACGTGGGCATCGAGAATTGACAGATCTGGTCAGCGATGTGCCGGATCCAGGCAGGGTTGGAGGGACTCCAGCGAGGACGGCACAGGGAATCCATGGCGCGGCGGGGTTGGAGCTCCACGACCATTTCGAGAGAAGAAAGAGAGGTCAGGGAGGAATGAAAAAACAGAGAAGAGGAGAACGAGACGGGCGGCGACGGGGTCTCAGTAGCGAGGGCATCGATCAACGACGATGTGCTGGAGGCACGAGAGGAGAAGAAGCACGGGGAGGGGCTCCTCTCCCGATCTAGACAAGGAGGGCACTGAGGGGCGATGCTCGTGCTCGGGCGCCACGACAGATGGGCTTTGCGGGCTTCCCATAGGCTCAGGCGGGCCTACAGCAAGAGGAGGAAGACAAGGGTGACGTGGCTGTGGGCGGTTGGACAAAGACAGCAACTCAGGTGGCCACGGGTCGGGCTGTTGCTCGCCAAGTGGCGGAGGAGGAGTGGGGTGACACAGATCCCGAGGAAGGGGCGGCTGGAGCTGGAGGAAAGGGTAAGGGCTAGGGATTTTGCCCGATTTAAAAGGAGGCAGGTGTTTAAATAGGGAAGGCTAGGGTTTTGGGGGTGTTTAGGGGGTTTCGAGACCCTCCGATCGCGATCGCACAACTCCGGACGAAGGAGGAGGTAGCTGGATTTAGTGGGCTATGTAGGAGGCTATGGCCTGATATGAGAGGGAAATGGTGCGGCCCGACACAGGTTTTAAATACCGAAATCGCCCAACATTTTTACTGGTTATAGTCCCGCTATATTAAACAGTTGGTCTATCAAGTCCGAACACGAGAAAATTTGGCAGGAGGTCTACCCACAATATAACAAGACCACACGCCAACTTTCAACCCATTCCAAGAATATTTTGTTCTCACTTAGAAAATAATTATACAACGATGCCGCGGGCGCGTGCAAGTGTGGCTGGTCTCGGAACAGACAACAAAGAGAACAGGGAGGATCGGTAACTACAAACGAATGCAAGTTTTATGAAAACATGCGGATGCAATGATGAATGCAACAAACAAACATGGGGGAACAAAGAAAATAAATGGAAGGCATTTGGAATGTCGATCTCGGGCTGTTAATACTCTCCCCGACTAATGAGAGATCTCGCCCCAAGATCTAGGAATGAGAAGAGGAAGAGAAAGTGGTAAAACTAAGTTGCTTGTTGACAAAAGAGTGAAACCAAAGAACCTTGAGAGGTTGAACAACTTGAAAGAAAGAATACATCACAGATGAACAAAGTTGAAAACACTATGGTAGAAAATAAAAACAAGGAACACCATGAGAACCTTGAAGGTTGCAGGACATGAAGAATGGCACAAGAGCAAGAAAGAATTCAGAGAGCACTCCGATTCAAAAGAGAAGCAAGGGATTCGAAAGAATTTGGAGAACACTCCGGTTGAAAATGGTAGTAATAGAACATGAACTTGACAAGATGGAATGATAAATTGAAGAGGGCAACATCACTATGCCTTCGGAACGAAAGAATAGAAGATAGATCGTTGGAAATAAAAGAATGGAGAAGAAAATGACAACTTATACCGCAATTGAATTTGAAAGCGTGCTTATGAAGAAGGGTTGAACGGAGTTGTTGGAAATCAACAACAAAAGATATGATTTCCAATGGTCTTATGGAAAACATCCCAAAATTCTAAGGTGAAGACCTACCACTATTGGAAACCATTGAGTGCTTGAGAGCGACGAAGAGATGAAAAGCTTCTTTCATGGAGATGATAAAGAGCAAGCTTGGTGTCGGTGGGAAACGACACCTATGGGGTCACTGGGATCCCTTCTACGGTTGGCGGGCGCGGTGTTGTGCGAAGAGCGGGTCTGGCGATCAGCACACAAATCGTTTACCCAGGTTCGGGCCGCGGGAACGCGTAAAACCCTAGTCCTGCTTTGATGTGTATTGAGGTGTTCTTCTGTTCTTGAACTAGCTGCAGTGGCTCTCTAGTCCGAAAGATCCGAATCCCTCTCCAGTACGCCTCGGCCTCCTTTTATAGACAAAAAGGGGTCGCCACAGTGGCACACATGAGATGAAAAAATGTACAGGGGCTGAGTCTATCCCCTGGCATCGTCAGACAAACGCAATTAATGCACTGCTGATGTGCCCCTCGTGCTTTATTGGGGAAGGCAAAGAAGCTCGTCCCAGCTGTCGTAGCCTCGCCTGGCTCCGACGCGCGTCCAAGCTGACGAGGCATTGTAGCGCCACGGTGGCTGGTTGCTGGGCTGGCACGGTGTTGGAGCCTTCACGAAGATCTGCATGCCACCACGCAGGTGCTTGCTGAGTTGGTGAAGGGGCCGCGTGCTGCCACGCAGATGTCTGCTCAGCTGGTCAAGCTGGCAGCTGTATGGGAGTGGCCGTGGAGTCTTGGCAGATGCGGGCATGGCTGTGCCTTGTGGGCGCCCTCGGCAAGGGTCTTGCCGAGGGCTCGACAAGGGTCTCGCTGCGGCACTGCGGTCATCCCCAGCAAGGGTCTTGCCAGGGGTCTCGTGGACCTCCTCGGCAAGGATCTCGCCAAGGGTCGTCGTCTTTTGGTTTCCATCTGATCTTGTGTGTCTATGATCTCTACAAAGATCTGCATGCCACCACGGAGGTGCCTTCCAAGACTTGGTTCCAATATGGCATAGGAACCCCTTAGGCTCAAGGGTGGCGCTCTCTGCTGGCGTCAAGCAAGTTGCCCCGGCAAGGATCTTGTCGAGGCTGCGGAAGCCACCCCGGCAAGAGTCTTGCCGGGGTAGTCCACCTCGCCCTCTTGCTCTCTTTGCGTCTCTGGTCTTGGCGTTGCTCTGGCATCCCTCCCCTGCCCTGCTTAGTGTGGCCGTGGGCGCGGCTCCGACTGCCTGTGCCCAAGTTAAGGGGTGCAAAAGGAGAGCCTCCACTTTTGTACACCGATAGGAGCCCTCGGGCCTGGGCCACACATAAGCGCGACGCGTTGTTGGGCTAGGCCCAGAACGGTGCGCGGGCAGGTGGGGCGGATTTTTACTGTAGTAATTTCCCGTCTGCTGCGCTTCCCCACGACCCGCGTTGAACGTGCGACGTGCGATGTGGAGGGTCATGTGTGACGCGGGGGCCGTGCGTGGGGCAGTTTCCGCACGCATGCGTCACATCATGGTAAAGAGGCGGCCCGCGCCTTCCCCGTAAAAAGGAACAACCGCGGGCCCATTGCTCATTTACCCCCTGTTTCTTCTCCAATCTCGGAACCACCATCCCCTCCTTATTCCTCCTCACACCTCTGCTCTCGCTCGCCGCCGCCGCATTTTCGCCCCTCTTTCTCCTCCACTTCTCGCAGCTACCATGGCACCCAAGACCAGCAAGAGCAAAGGACTGGCCAGGGACGCCGGGGGGTCGGAGCCATCGGAGAGTGAATCAGCAGCGCAGCGGACGCAGCTCGCCTACTTCCCCTAAACGGTCGACGCGGTCCACCTCCGAGACAACTTCAAGCCCCTGTGGGGGTGCAAGACGGGGGGAGAGACGACGGGGCACCCGGCCACACGCGTCATCCCCGCCAACTGCGCCAAGGCCGCCCCGAATCGGTACCCATTCTTCATTGACTACTTTTCCTATGGCCTCTGCCCCCTTTCTCTGATTTCTTCAGACATCATGCACACCTACGGCTTACACCTTCTGGATTTCACTCCAAATGCCGTGGCGTGCAAGGCTCTTTTCGCCCATCTCTGTGAGGGCTTCGCCGTAGTGCTTCCCAGCACGACGCTCTTCTGCCACTACTTTCACCCTCAGATCTAGAAGGGAGGCGCCATCTCTGGTTGCGTCACTTGGATCCCAAGGCCCCTGGAGAAGGGGACATATCCAGAGGGCGCCCAGAAGGAGAGGTGGGAGGAATGGAGGAGCCGGTGGTGCTGGATTGAGGAGGAGGACCCTCTGGAGTTTTGCCAAGTTCGCTAGACGCCGCCGGTCCGCAGAGATGACTGGGACGACGTCGACGCCTAGGACGGGAGGCTCACAGTCGCCACAACCAGGATCCACCGCCTTGCCACTGCTGGGCTCACCCTGGAGATGATCGGGGAGGATTTCATCCATCGCCTCATCGCTCCTTTGCACAACAAGGGGAGGCCGGCTTGGCTTTTTAGCAATGCAGCCGACATCATGCGGCTCCACCCTGGCCTGAACCATAACTTCACGGTGATGGCGCACGCCCACTTCTGCCAGCAGCTCTTCCAGCTCGACGTGGGTCGTGACGGCAGGGCCAAGAGGGCCGGCAAGGTCGCCAAGGGGCCCTTGTTCAGGTTGCCGGCGGGGGTGGTCCCACTGAGCAACAACTCTCGTTGAACCGACATCATCGCCGCGATGCCGGACTTCAACACGCGTGGCCTCGACCCGAATTGGGCCGAGCTAGAGGAGGATCAGGTGCAGGAGTTCTTTGACACCTTGGTGGAGGGGTACGTCTGCGAGGAGCCGTGGATCATCCAGGACACCACCGAGGTGGAGCTAGACTACATCGCTGCCAGGGCAGTGGAGGCCGAGCTCGCCAAGGAGGCCGACAACGCTGGCGGCATGGAGGATGAGGCCGTGATGGCCGCGGAGGAGAAGGACCTTGCGTAGTGGGCGGAATCCGCTGGGAAGGCCAGCGGCGCCGGCACCGGGGCCCCTCTCATCAAAGATCATGCCGACGAGTCATGTGAGGAGGAGGACGAGGCTGTCAAGCCGTCGGTCACGAGGAGAGGGCGTGTCCTGCGGCGGGCCGTCTCTGGTGAGCCGGTCCGGTCCGGCAGGGCCGCACAACCACAACAACCTCCGGAGGCGCCCATGCGCCATACGAGGGCCGCGGCGGCGGGGAAGGTGGTGAAGGTTGTGGTGGTGAAGAAGAAAGTAGCTGCCCCTTCTTCGTCCAAGCATCCCCCAACTCCACCTGCTTCCCCTCCTCCCGCCGGCGATGATTTGGAGGTCTTCTTTGACCTCCGGTCTCTTAGCCCGAGGAGGAAGAGGAAAGGCACGGAAGAAGAGGCAGAGGATGAGTAAGTGTCTAGCCTTTCGTCATCTCCGTCCCTTCGGACCGTGCCACTTTTCCTGACTTGTCCTCATGCTCGTAGGGATAGGGAGACACTGGCCTAGAGGGTGGCGAAGAGGGCCAAGGCCTCGATGGTTGGCCTGCCCCTGGCGGGCACGTCGAGTACGCCGCTGGTGGTGGTGGAGAGCAGCCCGGAGAGCAGCCCCCAGCGCAGCCCCCAGCATGCATTCATCACTCGCTCCCCCTTAATGTGTGCTAGGGCACGATTTCCTGGTGCTGACCTTGCCGTGGTTGCAGGAGGAGAATGACAGTAGGAGGAGCCACTGAGGGCCACCCCCAATGCGCCGCCCCTATCGACGATGCCACCCTGAGGGGTTCCCCGGCAAGGGCGCCAAGTACCGAGCCCATGCGCATGGAGGAGGAGGAGGTGAACCCAGGCGCCGGCGGCTCCGCCCCGGCACCGTATGCCGGTGGGGAGGGGGCCACTTCGTCCCAGCTTGGTGTAGGTAAGTTGTTCGCCTCCCATCCCCGCTCGTTTTTCTTCTTTCAAATATTGATCTTGGCTTTGCCTCATTCTCCTTCTCGGTACCCAGATCTTTCCTCGGTGGACCGGGAAGACGTGGAAACCGTCATCGGAGATGTCGCCAGAGAGGCCGCGGCCGAGGCCGACAAGATCGCCACTAAGGAAGCCGCCAAGGACATTGCCGAGGATGCCACTAAGGGGCCTGCCGGGGATCTCGACGAGGCCGCTGCCGAGGAGGCCTGCAAGGGGCCTGCCGGGGAGGCCAGCAAGGCCGCTGCCGAGGAGGAGGTGGTCGATGACCAGCGGTCCTCCTTTGCCGCCCTGGCTCAGGAAAATATCTGAAGGTGGGCGACTTGTTCGTCCACCTCCCATGGACAGCGAGCACCAGGGCGCCCGCCGAGGGGGAGGTGTTCGACGACGAGGTGCTTGGCGCCGCCGGGCTTGAGGTCGTTGACGGACCGTGCATCGGCGGCGGTGGTTCTCAGGAAGAGCGGCTCCTCCAGAGCACGAGCGCTAGCTTCCACAAGCTCCAGGCACTTCACCGTTCCCGCCTAGACAAGGCCAAGTCCAGGATGGCATCGGTGGACAAGGCTGAGGCGGACCTTGAAGAGTGCGTCGCCAAGGCGCAGGCTTGGTTCCGCCGGGCCTGTGAGGAATTCAAGGCCGCCCAGGACCAGCTGGTCAAGCGCAAGCTGGAGCTTGTCATGAAGCAGGCCGACATCGAGAAGGCCCAGGAGACGGCGAGTTGACAGGCCGCCAAGGAGGAGGCCGCTCGGCTCCAGCACCAAGCCGAGCTGAACTCCCAGGAGGAGGACCTTGCCGCTCGCGAGGAGAAGCTCGCCGCGACACTCCATGACAAGGATGAGGAGGTCCAGGAGCTCGTCGTGTAGCAGACCTGGGAAATGGAGCAGAGGCATGAGGAGGCCCTCAATGCTCAGGCCGAGGTCCATGCCGACAAGGTGAACGAGCTGGAGGCAGAGCGTGATGGGCTGAAGCGGCAGGCCCAGGAGCTGACCGGGGAGAGGGACGCGGCCAAGGGCGCTTTGGCTGATGCGCAGGCCGCAGTCCTTGAGAAGGCCGAGCTACTCTCCACGGCCAACGAGTCCATCAAGGATATGAAGCTGAAGCTGGAGAGCCTTGAAGGGACACTCTCGGAGGTCAGGGCCCAGGAGGGGGCCTTGACCAAGAGTCTTGAGGAGGAGAAGCAGCTACGGAAGAATGACGCCGCCAGCCACGTAGAGTTCATGGCGGGCGAGAAGATCTAGATCAACAGCCTCGCCGATGTCACCGGCAGGATCACCATGCAACTGGCTACCATGGGGATGCCAAACGTGAGGTACGTCCCGAAGCCAAACGTGAGTCCTAACGCCATGCTGAATCTGTTCTTCAAGGGCGTTCTCGGGGCCTTGGAGCGGTTCCACTCCAACAGGGCGACCTCTCTGGCCGAAGAGGCCCGGAGGCTTTGCCGGGGTGCCATGACCGAGGTCCTCAGCAAGATGGCGTACTGGAACCCTGACCTCGACTTCGAAGCATCGTTGGATAGCTTGCCGAACGACGTGGACCCCATGCCGCTCGAGGAGCGCATCGAGCCCGTCATCGGCCGCATCGACGAAGTTCGGAGGGTACAAGGCCAGCGTTGGGACTAGGCACCCAGTTTCTTATCGCCGCTGCAGGTTCAAGACCAAGACAATTTTTATCTTTAGTTAGAACCGCAGCGACAAATGATGTAATATAACTCTGCGGTACTTTTGAAATGTTGCATGTTATTTTCCTGTTTGATTTCCCTTTGTATGTCCGCCCTACGTTATTCGGGTAGATTTGCCGGCGCAGAAGCCCAGGCGGCGTCTTGAGGACGGATCCTTAATGGCCTGCCGAGCATGCTTGCTACCGGGTAAACGACCTTGATGCTCTTGACGCGGTGGCTCAAGCTGTCGAGCAGACTCGAGACAGACGAGAGCATTGCCAATCGCAGAAGGTCGCCCTGCCGTTCTTGACGCAGCTGCTCGAACTGTTGAGCGGACTCGAAACAACACGAGGGCGTTGCCAATAGTGGTAGGGCCCCATTGCATCCAGGTTTGCCATACATAGGGTAAGATCGTCGAGGATGATAACCATATATATAAAAAGGAATTACTCAAGGTTTTGTATGACTTAGCTTTTCCGCCGCTGCGTGAGCGTTCCCTGCGTCCACCGAGGAGGCCATTTGTTCGGTCGTCTCCTTGCTTGAAGTGACGACCACGATGAAGCCGTTGCTTCGTCCAGGTCGGATTCTCACAACTGCGCACCTCCCCTACCTGGTGCGCCAGAGATGTCAGTGGGAAACGATACCTATAGGGTCACTGGGATCCCTTCTACGGTTGGCGGGCGCGGGGTTGTGCGAAGAGCGGGTCTGGCGGACAGCACACAAATCATTTACCCAGGTTCGGGCCGCAGGAACACGTAAAACCCTAGCTTGCTTTGATGTGTATTGAGGTGTTCTTGTGTTCTTGAACTAGCTGCAGTGGCTCTCTAGTCCGAAAGATCCGAATCCCTCTGCAGTATGCCTCGGGCCTCCTTTTATAGACAAAAAGGGGTCGCCACAGTGGCACACAGGAGGTGGAAAGATGTACAGGGGCTGAGTCTATCCCCTGGCATCATCGGACAAATACATTTAATGCGCTGCCAACATGCCCCTCTTGCTTTATTGGGGATGGCAAAGAAGCTCGTCTCAGCTGTCGTCGCCTCGCCTGGCTCCGATGCGCGTCCAAGATGACGAGGCGTTGTAGCGCCACGTTGGCTGGCTGCTGGGCTGGCGCGGTGGTGGAGCCTTCACTAAGATCTGCATGCCACCACGCAGGTGCTTGCTGAGTTGGTGTAGGGGCCGCGTGCTGCCACTCAGATGGCTGCTCCGCTGGTCGAGCTGTGTAAGTGCATCTAGTGCCCCTTAGTGATTTTGGTCTATTGAAGACTTATAGGTTAAGGGACTAATGTGTTTTGAAGTGTACACAGGTCTATAAGTCTATGAGGAGTTTGATATTTACAGAGAAAGTCAACCCCTAAAAATGAAGTTCTTCAACTGAAGACTTTGAAAGTAAAGAAATTGGTGCAATCCTGAAGACTTGGTATTCATTCGAGGAACATGAAGCATGAAGACTCTTGTTTTTATAGTTTCATTTTCTCTTTCTTGAGTCATAGGAAACACCGTACTGTTAAAGGGGTCGAGGAAATACTAAGGAAATTTTTCCATGTGATGCTCAACTCAAAATCCTATACCTACCAATCCCTTCGAGTGAAGCCATTGGAAATCTCATACAGTTCAGTCATATTCTTTAGTGACAGAGACGAAGTTCTTCTGGTCTCTGAGGAATTTATTCTGGCTGAGGAGTTAGGAATTCGCCAGTGCGGATTACCTACACAGTGAGGAACATGATAGCCCTAAGGATTTTGCTACTCAAAATTCCGACCGTTGCTGTGCTATGAGCCAGCTGTCCCAAAATATCTATCCACCTAACGGTCATATCATTGAAGGGCATTTATGTCTTATCATGTCGGGCTGCTCCCTTAGCTATAAATAGCCGCCCCCTACAACCACTAGCTGGTTGGCTACTCCGAGAGAAACTGACACTTGTTATTTGAGAGCAACCCATCCTCCGAGGACTTTGAGCGAAAATCATCAAGTGAGGAAAACCCAAACCCAAACACCTACAAAACCCAAGTGATTGAGCATCACTGAAGAGATTGATCCTGCGTGGATCCGATACTTGTTACCTTTGAAGACTGTGCTTCTTCCAGACGGTAGGCGTCATGTTCTAGAGCATCCAAGAGGAATTGTGGATCCCCGAGTGACCAAGTTTGTGAAGGTTCGGAAGTCACCTGAAGACTTACCACGAGTGATTGGGCGAGGTCTGTGTGACCTTAGCTCAAGGAGAATATGGTGAGGACTTGGTGTCCTGAGCTGCGTGTTCAGGACTGGGTGTCCGGGACTGTGTGTCCTCGAGTTTAAATACTTAGCCGCTCCAACCAGATGTACAACTGAGACAGCAGTTGGAACTGGTCTACCAAATCATTGTCTTCACCAAGCTTACTGGTTCTACTTCCTCAACTCTTTCATTTCCTCATAACCGTGTTGTGTGATTGTTCATATCTATGCTTGAAGACTTTGACTGAAGATTTTCTCAATTTCCTCAGTTCAATTTCTTCAGTCAGTTTGTCTTCATCCTGTGTTATCCTGTGCTTACGCTTTCTGTACTCTGTGCCTGTCTTCATTTCATCATGATGACTATGCTTGTGTTGTGTTATGTTTACTTTTGAGTACTTATTCCGCTGCTAGGAGTTCTTCGCTAAGGAATTTCCTCACCTGCAAATTCCTTAGTGAAGAATTCATAAAAATCGCCTATTCACCCCTCCTCTAGTCGATATAACGCACTTTCAATTGGTATAAGAGAAAGGTACTCCCTTGTTCTATGTGATTTTGGTTTAACCGCCTGGAGTTTAGTTATGTCGACCGCAGGTATGAAGAAAGTGACATGCCCCATGTTTGACGGTCACGAGTATTCCAAGTGGAAGTCCATGATGAAGAAACGCCTCATGGCGATGAACAACGAGTTGTGGACCGTCACTGAGATTGGTCTGACCGATCTGTGCAAGATGGTAGAAGGAGATGACATTCGCAAGTACACTCTTCTCAACCTCACGGCAAAGGACATCATCTGCTCCTGTCTGTCTCAAAATCAGTTCAGAAATATCATGCATCTCGATCATGCGAAGCTTATCTTGGACCGTCTCTCTGAGGTCTATGAAGGTCATCGTACCTGTCATGATCCTTGGTTTGAGAACTTCAAGGAATCTCTCAAAGCGATGGCATTCGAACCAGAATCATCATCTTCTGCATCATGCCTTATGGCAAAAGATGCTAAGGTAACTGAATGCTACCTATCCGAGTCTAGTGATGATGAATCTGGTGATGAATTTGGACCCAGCTATGTCAAACTTGCTTCCCTTGCCACTAAACAACAAAGAGCTTTGGAAAAAGTTCAATACATGCTAAATAAGAGCGATGATATGTTGGGTGAAGAAATGGATCGCACTAAAGCCTTGACTGAAAATCTTCAGAAACTTCAGACTAGGTTTGACAACCTTCAAGGTCATCATAACACTATCTTGTCTGATCATGAGAAGCTTTCTTATGAATTTCTTCAAAGAAAGCAAGACCTTGTGTAAGTGCATCTAGTGCCCCTTAGTGATTTTGGTGTATTGAAGACTTATAGGTTAAGGGACTAATGTGTTTATGAGTGTACACAGGTCTATAAGTCTATGAGGAGTTTGATATTTACAGAGAAAGTCGACCCCAAAAAATGAAGTTCTTCGTCTGAAGACTTTGGTATTCTGAAGACTTTGAAAGTGAAGAAATTGGTGTGACCTTGAAGACTTGGTATTCATTCGAGGAATATGAAGCTTGAAGACTTTCATTTTCATAGTTTTGTTTTTCTCCTTCTTGAGTCATAGGAAACACCGTACTGTTAAAGGGGGTCGAGGAAATAATAAGGAAAAATTTCCATGTGATGCTCAACTCAAAATCCTACACCTACCAATCCCTTCGAGTGAAGCCATTGGAAATCTCATACAGTTCAGTCAATTTCTTCAGTGACAGAGACGAAGTTCTTCCGGTCTCTGAGGAATTTGTCCTGACTGAGGAGTTAGGAATTCGCCAGTGCGGATTGCCTACATAGTGAGGAACATGATAGCCCTGAGGATTTTGCTACTGAAAATTCCGACCGTTATTGTGCTATGCGCCAGCTGTCCCAAAATATCTATCCACCTAACAGTCATATCATTGAAGGGCATTTATGTCTTATCATGTCGGGCTGCTCCCTAGGCTATAAATAGCCGCCCCCTACAACCACTAGTTAGTTGGCTGCTCCGAGAGAAACTGACACTTGTCATTTGAGAGCAACCCATCCTCTGAGGACTTTGAGCGAAAATCATCAAGTGAGGAAAAACTAAAAACCCAAAACCCAAACACCTACAAACCCCAAGTGATTGAGCATCACTGAAGAGATTGATCCTGCATGGATCCGACGCTTGTTACCTTTGAAGACTGTGCTTCTTCCAGACGGTTAGGCGTCATGGTCTAGAGCATCCAAGAGGAATTGTGGATCGCCGAGTGACCGAGTTTGTGAAGGTTTGGAAGTCGCCTGAAGACTTACCATGAGTGATTGGACGAGGTCTGTGTGACCTTAGTTCAAGGAGAATACAGTGAGGACTGGGTGTCCTGAGCTGCGTGTTCAGGACTGGGTGTCCGGGACTATGTGTCCTCGAGTTTAAATACTCAGCCGCTCCAACCAGACGTACAACTGAGACAGCAGTTGGAACTGGTCTACCAAATCATTGTCTTCACCAAGCTTACTGGTTCTATTCCCTCAAGTCTTTCATTTCCTCATAACTATGTTGTGTGTTTGTTCATATCTGTGTTTGAAGACTTTGACTGAAGACTTTCTCAATTTCCTCAGTTCAATTTCTTCAGTGTGTTTGTCTTCATCCTATGTTATCCTATGATTACGCTTCCTGTACTCTGTGTCTGTCTACATTTCATCATGATGACTATGCTTCTATTCTGTTATGTTTACTTTTGAGTACTTATTCTGCTGCTAGTAGTTCTTCGCTAAGGAATTTCCTCGCTGGCAAATTCCCCAGTGAAGAATTTCATAAAAATCGCCTATTCACCCCCTCTAGTCTATATAACGCACTTTCACCTTGAGAAGCTAAGAGTGAGTTATGAAGATCTTTAGAAGGAGCGCAATTCATTACTTGGTCAACAAATCGGTGCTTCTCAGGAAGAATTTTTTCCTCCTTGTTTGAAATGCATTGAACGTGAATCTGCTAATTCTTCACATGCCTCTGCTATCACTAATTCCTCATCTGAGGACATTGCTAGTATCACTGACGATGCAGGGCTGAAGGAATTGTACATGACAGGCATGTACAAAAGCCTCAAAGGGCATTAGACTCTTTGTGATGTGCTTAAAAAGCAGATCCTCAACAGGAACCCTAGGAAAGAGGGTATTGCCTTTGAGAGGAAACTCAATGCTGATGGTACATATTGGAAGCCTCAACAGTACCCCAAAACTACATGGGTTGCTGCAAAGGGACCTCCAGTTGATCCATTTAACTTATCTGGATTTGCATGTGAATCTCCTCGTTCTGATGATGAGTCATTTGACTCCAACTATAAACTGTTCAAAAATCAGAATGGTGAAGTATTTGCTAGATATGTTGGCACTAACTGCAGGAATGGTTCCCCTATGAAGAAAATCTGGGTTCCCAAAAGGTGCCTTGAAAGTCTTCAGGTGAATGTCCTCAGGACACCACCTATGAAGAGTAGGAACCCCAGAGCAAATTCTTCATATGGAACAAATTCCTCAAAAGGATCAAAGTCCTCACATGAGTATTATCGTGCTAACAACTCTGTTTCGCAGGGAAGAACTAAGGGCTATGAATATGAGCATTATTCTTTTAGTCATCATGTTCATAAGTCCTCGAAGAATTTCTCTGCTTATTCATATGCTTATTCTAACTCCTCTTATGTGAAACGAAATGGACTGGCTTCTATGCCACCTTTCTCGTATGGAGCTGCAGAGTGATGAACTCTTTGCCACCCCTTCAGATGTGGGTGGTGAAGAAAAAGAACTAATCTCTTCTGTAGGGTCAGGTCTTCAGATGTGCGTAATCGTTTGAAGAATTTACTGGATACCTGAGTATGCCTAAAAGGACGCAGGCTAATCATGAAGAAATGAACTTTCATTTCTCACGTCCTCATACTGCTTTATCGGTTCTTTTGCTTGATGAAATTGATCTGATGAATTGATGTCATATTCTTCACTGGTGAAGTATATGAGTTCGTAAGTTGCACTAATTCATCTGCAGGATGATCAACCCAAAGCCACTGAGTGGGTCCTCGATAGTGGATGTACAAATCACATGACTGGTGATAAGAATCTATTGATGGATGCTCCATTATCTCCGTCACATCTGAAGCATATCATCTTTGCAGACAAAGGCAAAAGTTAGGTATTGGGTCTAGGTAAGGTTGCGATCACAAAGTATCGACACATGTACAAAGTCATGCTTGTCGAGTCCTTAGGATACAACCTCATGTTTGTCTCAATGCTTTGCGATCTTGATATGGTTGTTGTCTTTGGCAAGTACCGTTGTGTTGTGCTTATGGAAGCTGACAATTCCAAAGTCTTCGAAGGCTTTAGGAGAGCAGACTTGTATATTGTTGATTTCTCTACATGATCACAACCAGCCGTGTGCCTACTTGCAAAAGCTTCAGAAGGCTGGCTCTAGCATCGACGACTTGGTCATGCAGGCATGAGGAATTTGCACACGCTTGCGAAGAAGAAGCATGTCATTGGCATTGAGAATGTCAAATTCCTCAAGGATCACCTATGCGGAGTCTGTGAAGCTGGAAAGATGAAAAAGGCTAAGCGTCCGGCGAAGACTATCATGACCACTACTCGACCATTTGAATTGCTTCATATGGATCTTTTTGGCCCGAATCATTATTCTGCTGTTACAAACGATGCATCTCTATATGGCTTTGTTATTGTTGATGATTACTCTCGATACACATGGGTACACATTGTTACTTACAAACATCAAGTGCAGGAAGTCTTCAAACGATTTTTCTCGAGGGCTTCAACCAACTTTGGTGTGAAGATCAAGCACATCCGAAGTGACAATGGAACCGAGTTCAAGAATATTGGTCTAGATGACTATCTTGATGAACTTGGTATTACTCATGAGTTATCTGCACCTTATACTCCTCAGCAGAATGGCATCGTGGAGCGCAAGAACAAGACTCTTGCTGAGATGGCTCACACTATGCTCGATGAATACAAAACGCCTCGTCGTTTCTGGATACTGCGTGCCACATCATCAACAGAGTATATCTTCACAAATTCGTCAAGAAGACTGCCTATGAACTCCTCACTAACAAGAAACCCAATGTAAGTTATTTCAAAGTCTTTGGTGCTAAATGTTGGATTAGAGATCCTCATCACAACTCAAAATTTGCACCGAAAGCACATGAAGGTTTTATGCTTGGTTACGGAAAGGACTCGCACACCTACAGAGTCTTCAACAACGTTCTTCACAAGGTTGTTGAAACTATAGATGTGCGGTTCGATGAAACTAATGGCTCGCAAAGAGAGCACCTACCTACTGTGATAGATGAACCATCACCTAAGGAAACTATCAAGTTCAAGGCTACTGAAGATGTAATTCCTACTGAAGAATCTGCTGAAGAATTCATTCCAGAACATGAAGAACGTCGAGCTAATGCACCTAAAGAAAATACTGAATAAAATGGTGCTGAAGAGAATGCTGATAAAATTCCTCAACGACAACCAGCTCATCCTCGCATTGCAAAATAAGTGCAAGTTGAAAATATCATCAATGACATCAAAGCGCCAGGTCCTCTCACACGCTCAAAAGCTTCACATTTATCTAACTTTTGTGTGCACTATGCTTTTGTCTCTATCACAGAGCCCACTAAGGTAGATGAAGCATTTCTGGAGCCTGAGTGGATTCAGGCCATGCAAGAAGAATTGCATCAGTTCGAGCTCAAGAATGTTTGGGAACTAGTCAAACGTCCAGATCCTCGCAAGCACAATATCATTGGCACAAAGTGGATCTACCGCAACAAGCAAGATGAAAATGGCCTTGTGGTGAGGAATAAGGCACGGCTTGTAGCTCAAGGCTACACACATGTTGAAGGAATGGATTTCGATGAAACTTTTGCACCTATTGCTAGACTCGAGGCTATTCGCATATTACTTGCTTATGCTAACCATCATGATATCACTTTATATCAAATGGATGTGAAAAGTGCATTCCTCAATGGTAAGCTTGAGGAAGAAGTATATGTTGCTCAACCCCTAGGTTTTGAAGATCCAAGGAATCCTGACAAAGTCTTCAGACTCAACAAGGCCCTCTATGGCCTCAAGCAGGCCCCATGGGTGTGGTATGATACCTTGAAGGAATTATTCATGAAGAAAGGCTTCAAACCCGGTTCACTCGACCCTACTCTTTTCACTAAATCTTATGATGCTGAATTGTTTGTGTGCCATGTATATGTTGATGATATTATCTTTGGTTGTACTGAGAAACGTTATACTGATGAATTTTCCTACATGATGAGTGAAGAATATCAAATGTCTATGATGGGAGAACTAAAATTCTTCTTAGGTCTTCAAATTCGTCAACCACGCAATGGCATATTCATATCTCAGGAGAAATACCTCAAGGATGTACTGAGGAAATTCAGCATGCTAGATTGCAAAGGCATCAAAATTCCTATGCCCACAAATGGCCATCTGTGCACTGATGAAAATGGTATTGACTTCGATCATAAGGTATACTGCTCTATGATTGGTTCTTTATTGTACTTATGTGCATCTAGGCCAGATATAATGCTTAGTGTTTGCATGTGTGCCCGATTTCAAGCTACACCGAAGGAATCACACCATAAGGCCGTGAAGCATATTCTTCGATATCTAGCTCACACACCAACACATGGATTATGGTACCCCAAGGGCTCGGCTTTTGATCTCATTGGATATTCTGACTCTGACTATGCTGGTGATCGTGTGGACCGCAAGTCAACATCTGGTACATGTCATTTCCTCAGACGATCTTTGGTCAGTTGGTCCTCGAAGAAACAGAACTATGTATCACTATCTACTCCTGAAGCTGAGTATATTGCCGCTGGTTCTTGCTGTGCTCAATTGCTATGGATGAAGCAAACTCTCATGGACTACGACGTCAACGTGAAGAATGTGCATCTCTTCTGTGACAATGAGAGTGCCATCAAGATTGCTCACAACCCAGTTCAGCACTCAAAGACTAAGCACATTCAGATTCGTCATCATTTTCTTCGTGATCATGTGTTGAAGGGTGACATTTCTATTGATCATGTGAAGACTGAAGAACAGCTACCCGATATCTTCACAATGCCCTTGGATGAGAAGAGATTTAGCAAGTTGCGGTGTGAGCTAAATATCCTAGAATCTTTGAATGTTCTTTGAAAAGGACACTCATCCTAACACTTACGCAAAATTGATGACTTAGATGTGCAACACATGAAGAAACGTTTTTATTCAATCAATGAAGAATAACACTCTAAGTGTGAAGAAATTAACGAAGAATTTGATTCTCAGAACCCTACGATAATTGTACGCGGTGTCTGAAATCATCATTCTTATACGGTGGGTCACGCCACCACCAAAAGATGAAATTCCTCAGTTGTTCAAATTCTTCAACTTTGCATTGTCTTCCCTGTTTCCATTGTTTTTTTATTCATTGGCTATATATATATATTTGAGTTTATGTCCTCTATAGCATTCACTTATGGCTACTTCTTCAAGTTGGTTTTTCTGCTAAGGGAATGTGATCGGACCCTTCCCCCTCTATTCTATACTCAACCCAATGTATTCACAAATTCTTCATGTGCGTTCTATTTGAAACTCGTTCAAAATCTTCACTGTGTCCTTGTCAGTCGAAGAAATTGCGAACGAAACTTTTAACTTATCTTATCCAATTTCCGGCTTTGCCGCTCAAACCGTTCCGCATCCACCGACATACTTATCCACTCACCCATGATCTAACATGATCTCCACTTCTCAGTACGTGGGTGACACATGTCATGCGAATGAGAAGGGTCAGGGGCACGTTCGTCCAAATTCTTCGGGCGAACGGTTTTCACCATGGCTATAAATACCCCTCTCCCCTTCCTCACTTCTTTTACTCCGCTCGAGCTTCTCAAACCCTAGCGCCGCCGCTACTTCATCGTCGCCGGTGAGGAAGAGCTTCAATGCCTCGACCTCGTCGCCGCCGTACTCGCGCCGGCCACGGAAATCTTCGCTCTGCCGCCGCCGTAGCTGTCTTCCTCCGCCAAGTTAGGGCGTGGAAGATCTGCACTGACGAACTTCACATCTCCTCACTCCAGTTCGTCGTGTTCTTCGTTCAGGGTAATTAAAAGTTACTTTTACTGCCCTCGTTGATTCGAATGATTATCTACAAAATCTTCAAAGGTGTTTTTCTTCAAATCCTCTCACACTAAAACACCTCTCATATCATTTATTCTTGATTCATTTCTCTAAGCTGTGAATTTCTCTTCAAGATTCCTCAATTGTGCGGATTTCTGATCTGTACAACTCTGGATCCTAGGACTAAGAACGCTTAGTGAAATTCTTCAAGACTTATCTGGTCAAATTCCTCAAACTTTTTCTTTTACAAAACCTTCTGAGAACGCATATGACCTCTCCAAATTCCTCGCACCTATACTCTGTTCACAGGTACTCATGTCAGCTGCTGAATCTCTAGGTTCTCATCAACTTAACTCATTTGCAGCGTTCCTCGAAGAAAAGCTGCATACTTCTTCAGAGAATTCAATTGTTCAAATTCCTCAACTGAAGAAAATGGCTGACGGTAAGAAGCCACAGAAAGGAGGAAAGAGGGCTGAGGTCAACACAACGTTTGAGATCCCTGATGATATATATGCTGGGTACTGCACACCTCCTGAGGAAGACAAAAATCAGCGGAAGGTGCGCATTCAGAAGATAGAGAGGAGATGGGCAAGAGAGTGGAGGGAGTACAGGTATGTTACTCCCAAATACATGAAGAAATTCACACTTAATCCTCCATGCCCAAGACCTCCATTGGCACCTGGCCAAGAAGCAGATCCCACCAGCCTCAAGCGTGGTGAGGACTATCCTGATGAATGGGCCAAGCGCCAAGCCAAGTTGGCTAAGCAAGCCAGAGAAGCAGTGAGGAAATTCAATGAAGACTCTGCTGCTGCTGCCACTGAGGCCTCTGCTATCAAGCCAAAGAAGGCTATGTCAAAGAAGCCTGCACGTAAGCCAAGTGCTTCACCAATAGTGCCCTCAAGGCCAAGTTCCTCAGCTATGCCCTCACGGCCAGAATCTTCAAAGTCCTCAAGGCCAATTCCTCATGTTGCTCCTGCTCCTTCAAAATCCTCAGCTCCTCAAAAGTCCTCGGCTATTCCGACAAAGTCCTCAGCACCTGTGCATCTTGCCTCGTGCCAAAGGACTGCAGGCATCTCCATTGCCTCAGGTGTCTCAGCTAGTTCCTCAGCTGCACCAAATTCTTCAACGGGACCCTCTCTACTAAAGACAAAGGCCACTGCTGGACAAGGTCCTCGCCCAAGTCCTCAGAAGAAGCAGGTCACCTTCGAAGTGCCGTCTGAAGAAGACGAAGCTGATGATGATGAACTTGCTGAAATCATCAGAGATAGGCAAGTCAGGGCCGCTAGAGCCAAGGGAACAGATGTGCCACTGCTTTTGGATCCAAAGTTGATCCTCGAATACATTGATGTTTGGCACAAGGACCCCAACACTCCCATGCCTGAATTCAAGATGACTCCTGGCCAAAGTCACATGCTGACCCACTTCATACAAGAAGAAAAGTGGAAATTTGAGAAGGCTAGGCAGATCAAGAAAGCGCAGTACAAGAAAGAGCGCTATCTGAAGAAAAACATTATCTCTATGACAACTGAAGAACTTGTCGCTGTTCAAACTGAGATCAAGAAACTCAGTGATGAATTTGACGCATACCACACTGACTGGCTTGAAGCCAATGTGCGCTTTGTGAAACTTGCGGATAACTTCACCTCAAATGTTACAGCCCCAACGCAACAGGAAGTTCCTCAAGCTGAAGCATCTGCTCAGCCGACTGAAGAACATGCCAGCACCGCTGATGAAAATCAGGCTGCTAAAGAAAATGTGAGTTCCATGGCTGATGACTGCATACCAGCCACTGAAGAAATTGCCAGGGCATCCACTAGTGGTGTGCCTAAAGAGACTGAAGAAATCAGGGCAACTGCATCAGTTGTTCCTGAAGAAAATCAACCATATTCCTCTGCTCCTCCTGCGCCAACACCAACTCCGATCCTTCCATGTGCATCAGATGTGAAGAAGACCAAGGCTGTAGAGCGTGCAACAGTGAAGAAAAAGAAAGCATCAGCTGCTTCAAATTCATCAGCTCCGAAGAAGATGAAGCCTATGACAAGTTCATTTGCTAATCCCATTGATGCTGTTCCGATCTTAACCATGCCATCAAAGGACCTTGTTCCTTTTGGTGAAGAATATGAGATCCCTAGCGGATCTGATGAAGAAAATCATTATGCTGCTTCGTTAGAGCAGATTGATGAAGAAATTGAAGTAGATACGATCCCTTCAACACCTGTTATCTCCTCGCCTATGCCTCAGTTCACAGCTGAAGAGGCTGGCGTTGAAGAAATGGAAGATGAAGATGTGGACATTGGCTGCTCCACCCCAGTGATGAGTGATGAATTCTGGGAAAGTCAGCATCCAAACTCTCCAATGTTCACACCATTGCAGCAAATACCTCAGTCCCCTGCACAAACTGTACAAATGGGATCTGATGAACCACATGCCACACCGTCTGTCCATGAAGAAATTCCAGCCACTAGTGCTGAAGATCATGAAAATGAAGAATTGAAGCCCCAGGCTGCCACTGAAGCAGCACCTGAAATTCCTCAGCCTGTGGAACCTGAGATCGAGATCCCGGAGGTTGTGATGCAATTGACTGACACTCCTCACCCCAAGCCAAAGGATCCATTCTCAAAGAAGCAGAAATTCAAGGCTGATGATTTCTTCGGCGAGCACGTGTTCTTCACTAACTACAATCCTTATGACTTTGCTCGTCTAGACTGCTAGCCAGGCCAACTTCTATTCTTCAGTGCTTTACAACAAAGACAAAATCTTCTATCATGAGCATATTCCTCATGTGGACATGGAATCATTACCTTGCTTCTCTCATGTGCTCAGTGCTCTTCATGATGCAGGCCTCCTCAACTTTTGCTCTGACATTGTTGATTGGAACGAAGAGCTTATTCTTCAGTTCTATGCTACATTGCATATCACAGGTGATCCTGAAGATATCAACACCTGGGTCTTGGACTGGATGACCGAAAACACTCACTATAAGGCACCAGCCTCTGAATTGCTTCACGCCCTGCCCATCAGTCCACCCAGTGAAGGAGCTCGCTGCCTGTATCATGAACCAGAACTCACAGCTCATTACATGCAAGTGTTGATGAAGCCTTTGAAGCCCGGTCAAGCCCCAAGGACGAAATTCCTTGTAAAGGATTTACTCTATGTGCCCAGAACTGTCTATCGCATTCTGACGAGGACAATGAGTCCCATAAAAGGCCACGACTCATCTGATGAGGAAATAGTTGGCATCATGAAGAATCTGCTATTCAACATCATTCATAGCATTCCTATCAATTATCACAATTTCTTCATGAGGACTCTGGCAAATGCCGCACTTTCTCTGTTTGAGCTGAAACCTTATGCACCTTGGATTATGAGATTCCTCAGGACTAGGTCTTCACTCAACTACAAGGCTGATTTTCAGAATCACCTTAGCTATCTGCCCCTGATTGAAGTCCTCAATCAGGCTTTTGCTTCCACTGATGAAAAGGGCAAGGCACCAACTGTCATTGATGAACGCATTCGTCCATTGGATGGTCAATTTCGCAAAGCTGCATCTTATTCCACCAATGATGACTCTGCCCCACATGACTCTGCCAATGCACCCAAGTCTACTCCTCAAGCCACAGCTCCACGTGTGATGACTGACCGTGAGCTTGTGCTTAGTCTTCACCAGAAGGTGGATCGAAACCATAAATGGGTTAAGCGTCAGTTTGGTTCATTTCTTCACAACATGACTACTACACACAATGCAGTGAAGAAAAACCATTACTACCTCCATGAAGTCTTCGGTCACACCTGGGCCATTCTATCACATCTGTATGGTGAAGAATATCTCAAGGCAATGGGTCTCAAGGAAGATTTTGACTGGTCTGCACCTCCACCGAAGAAATTCAAGAAGGTCAAGGTTCCTTCCTTGGTGGCCAGTTCATATTCTTCATCGCGCGACACCGATGAGAATGAAGACTTGGACGACACTGGAGAAGGCCCTTCCACGACACATGACCCCAACAATGCTGGCGCTCCTTCATCAACTTGATATTCTTCAGGGGCGTTAGTCCTCATATTCGATCCTTTTGGTCATTTGGTGACAAAGGGGAGAATTTTGAGTTAGTCTTCAAGCGGGTCTCTCTATATGGGTGTTTTTATTTGTTAAGTTACAACTCTCGTTCTTCTGAGACTTTATTGGATCGAGTTGTAAACTTAAACCCGATGGTGCTCTGATACTTTTGATGTGTTTTTCTACATGCTTATTCCTCATATATGCTAATGCACACATGTTGAATTACATCAGTCACCATATTTCATCATGCATTTCAAATTCTTCATTGTGATATGTCAAATGCGTGTATGAATTACAAGATATAGGGGGAGATCTCCATGATTCTACTCTTCAAGTGTGCAATGCTTCAAAAGCAAAATCCTCACTATGCACATCTTCAGGGGGAGTTCTTCTATATCTTGCAATCAAATTCCTCAATATCAGTATTTACACTTCATATGTTTATCCCCGTAGAAAACTTAACCTATATTGTCATGAATCACCAAAAAGGGGGAGATTGTAAGTGCATCTAGTGCCCCTTAGTGATTTTGGTGTATTGAAGACTTATAGGTTAAGGGACTAATGTGTTTTGAAGTGTACACAGGTCTATAAGTCTATGAGGAGTTTGATATTTACAGAGAAAGTCGACCCCTAAAAATGAAGTTCTTCGACTGAAGACTTTGAAAGTGAAGAAATTGGTGCAATCCTGAAGACTTGGTATTCATTCGAGGAACATGAAGCATGAAGACTCTTGTTTTTATAGTTTCATTTTCTCTTTCTTGAGTCGTAGGAAACACCGTACTGTTAAAGGGGGTCGAGGAAATACTAAGGAAAAATTTCCATGTGATGCTCAACTCAAAATCCTATACCTACCAATCCCTTTGAGTGAAGCCATTGGAAATCTCATACAGTTTAGTCATATTCTTCAGTGACAGAGATGAAGTTCTTCTGGTCTCTGAGGAATTTGTTCTGGCTGAGGAGTTAGGAATTCGCTAGTGCGGATTACCTACACAGTGAGGAACATGATAGCCCTAAGGATTTTGCTACTCAAAATTCCGACCGTTGCTATGCTATGAGCCATCGGTCCCAAAATATCTATCCACCTAACGGTCATATCATTGAAGGGAATTTATGTCTTATCATGTCGGGCTGCTCCCTAGGCTATAAATAGCCGCCCCCTACAACCACTAGCTGGTTGGCTGCTCCGAGAGAAACTAACACTTGTCATTTTAGAGCTACCCATCCTTCGAGGACTTTGAGCGGAAATCATCAAGTGAGGAAAAAACAAACCCAAACACCTACAAACCCCAAGTGATTGAGCATCACTGAAGAGATTGATCCTGCGTGGATCTGACGCTTGTTACCTTTGAAGACTATGCTTCTTCCAGATGGTAGGCGTCATGGTCTAGAGCATCCAAGAGGAATTGTGGATCACCGAGTGACCAATTTTGTGAAGGTTCGGAAGTCACCTGAAGACTTACCATGAGTGATTGGGCGAGGTCTGTGTGACCTTAGCTCAAGGAGAATACGGTGAGGACTTGGTGTCCTGAGCTGCGTGTTCAGGACTGGGTGTCCTCGAGTTTAAATACTCAGCCGCTCCAACTAGATGTACAACCGAGACAGCAGTTGGAACTGGTCTACCAAATCATTGTCGTCACCAAGCTTACTAGTTCTATTTCCTCAACTCTTTCATTTCCTCATAACTGTGTTGTGTGATTGTTCATATCTGTGCTTTAAGACTTTGACTGAAGATTTTCTCAATTTCCTCAGTTCAATTTCTTCAGTCAGTTTGTCTTCATCCTGTGTTATCCCGTGCTTACGCTTTCTGTACTCTGTGCCTGTCTTCATTTCATCATGATGACTATGCTTGTGTTATGTTATGTTTACTTTTGAGTACTTATTCCGCTGCTAGGAGTTCTTCGCTAAGGAATTTCCTCACCTGCAAATTCCTCAGTGAAGAATTCATAAAAATCGCCTATTCACCCCCCTCTAGTCGATATAACGCACTTTCAAGCTGGCAGCTGTATGGGAGTGGTGGTGGAGTCTTGGTGGACGCGGGCATGGCTGCGGCCTCGTGGGCGCCCTCGGCAAGGGTCTTGCCGAGGTCCCGACAAGGGTCTCGCTGCAGCACCACGGTCGTCCCCGGCAAGGGTCTTGCCGGGGACTCGTGGACCTCCTCGGCAAGGATCTCACCAAGGGTCGTCGTCTTCTGGTTTCCATCTGATCTTGTGTGTCTATGATCTCTACAAAGATCTGCATGCCACCACGAAGGCGCCTCCCGAGCCTTGGTTCCAATATGGCGTAGGAACCCCTTAGGCTCAAGGGTGGCATGCTCTACTGGCGTTAGGCAAGTTGCCCTGGGAAGGATCTTGCCGAGGCTGTGGAAGCCACCCCGGCAAGAATCTTGCCGGGGGAGTCAACCTCGTCCTCTTGCTCTCTTTGCGTCTCTGGTCTTGGCTTTACTCTCGCATCCCTCCCCTGCTTATTGTGGCCGTGGGTGCGGCTCTAACTACCCATGCACAAGTTAAGGGGTGCAAAAGGAGAGCCCCCACTTTTGTACACCGACACTTGGATCATGGATAGTCACCACAAATAACAACAATCCTTTAGGAAGGCTTTAGGTGAAATCTATACCAAGATAACTCCAAGAATGAGATTGATGGGTTGAAAGATCTCCTGAACAAAGAGCAAATGATGGGTTTAAAATATCTCATTCTTGACAACTTCACATCACAACTCCTAGTTAATTAAGAATGATATACTACCAACTCAAACGATAAGGGAGAAGGAATTGCACTTCGAAATGCACAATAAAGAATGCCCGAGCTCCTCCTCCAACAATCTTGATGAACACTCCAAGAATGAATTAAATCCTTGATGAACGACCATGTAGGGCCTCTAGAACTCCGGTAATGAAAGGATTATAGGGAAGAATTGAAGGTTGACATGAACACGATTGAAGCCTTGCAATGATTTAATGGAGCTTTGTGACGATATATTGAGAAAACTTTGAACTCCAGAAAATAAAGATGAACAACTTGCAACCGAGAATTTCTTTATCATGAACAAACTCCGGAAGAAGGAATTAAATCACCTCAATGAAGCAAGAATAAGAATTATGTTATGTGTATCCTTCATCAATTTAAATTGATATGATAACCAAGGTAGGGGAATCTTGAATGAACCACCGTAACATTCTGAAAACGAATGAAGCAAGGAGAATGAATTATTAGGAAGAGTTAGAAATGAACGAGGGAAGATACTTGAGGGAATTTAGATACTTGAAAGATGCACCGAATGAATTTGGAGATGAATGAAGAAACAACAATTTCGAACAACTGGTGAACGGGAGCTAAAAGTTGAGCCAAATAAATATTCTGAGATAATGGCCTTCAGAAATCCAAATGAAAATAGGTCCTGAAATGCATTGGATAGATATGAAAAGAATTTATCATGATCAAAACACTTTAAGAGGATAGCAACAAGCTTTAACCATGAATCTTCGAGAGAACGGACAAGATTTGCAGAAAAAACTCTTATTCGGTCTTTAGCTGTTGAGAATTATGACAGGAACCACCACTAAAATTATTTGAGACACTTCAGAATGAAAAGAGAAAGGGATGAGCCAAAGATGAAAAACAATTTGAAATTCGGTCTTGGAGGAGGCATCTTACTGATGAGAATTCATTCTTATGTCAAACTTTGAAAAGAGTTTGAGAATAACTTCGGAAAAATTAGAAGAGTTAGGTAAGATCCTGGGTAAAGACCTGTGGGTTATTGGCCCACTTAATAGAAAAACTGTTGAGAAGAAGGCTTAGAAAGAGATTATGCACGAGAATATTTGAATGGCTTGAATGAGGTAAAGACCACAAAATATAACGAACGGATCTTGAATGGAGACACCAATCTTCTGAGATATCTTTAACACTCCGAAATCAATGGATAGTGAGAGGAGAACGATTATGAGGTGCACCAACATGGGAAAGTATTTTGAAGTAATATAATTCTAGCTCCATGAAGCAAAAGGGTTGGCGGCTGGGAAAAAACAAAGGCAACTTGGGATGGGTGAAATGAACACCGTTAAGAAAGCTGAGAATTGATCTTGCGATTTTGAAAAGTATTGAATTATCTTGAATAGAAGCACGTCGGTTGAAAAAGAATTTACATGACAAAACAATTGATAAAAGGATTAGCATTCATATAGAAATATGCATACACCACCTAGGAAAGGTATGGAATCAACACTTGACATCGAAGCAACTCGAATACCCCAAATAGAATAGAACAAAGGATTTGGCTTTCAAAATAAGTCAGAAACAAATACATAACCCGTCATGCATTTGTTGGAAGGATAATTCTACGTAACTACTTGATTCCCAAGTAGGAATTTCCACAATTTTATGGTCATGCAATCTTGTCCGACGGATACATGGAGCAAAATCATCACACAACTCCTAGTAGAATTCTACGCTCCAAATTTATCACATCCATGAACACATAACCAAGAAAACCTCGGAAACTCATGTACCTCACACCTTTGAAAAACAACAGCTATACTAGTCATGGTAGTACTCCCGAACGCACTCCCCAGTACTAGGTGGCATCGAGGTTATCTCACCACTAAGAGTATAGAAGCGTTTTCGATGTCGGCGTCCTCTGGTATTCCATAACTAAAACGATAGTGAATGTGATAAGAACCCATTGGAGTTCAACTCCCCAGAAGAAGTCAAGTCACACAGGAGGCACCAAGACAGGAATTCATCACACTGATATCGCAACGATTCAAAAATACCCATGTGATCCTAGAAAATTGAAGGGGAAGAGTAGTAGAATCAAAACACCAACATCACAAATCCTCACCAGAGTGACGAAGGAGATAAGGAGTGATGTCACTTGAAGGTACATCGGTATTTCCCCAAAGAGGAAGGGATGATGTAGCACAACGGAGGTAGGTATTTCCCTCAGATATGAAACCAAGGTTATCGAACCAGTAGCAGAACCAAGCAACACAACGTAAACAGCACCTGTACACAAATAGCAACTTCTCTCAACCCGACTTGTTAAAGGGGTTGTCAATCCCTTCCGGGGTACGACGCCTCAAGATAGGCAAACAGACGTGAGGTAAATTTGTAGTAGATTGATAGATCGAACGCCAAATAAATAAATGAGAAAAAGTTGCAGCAAGGTATTTTTGGGTTTTTGGTTTAATAGAGCTAAAGATAAATGCAAAGGAAAATAGATCACAAAGGTAAATAATATGAGAAAGAGACCCGGGGCCGTAGATTTCACAAGTGGCTTCTCTCGAGAAAAATAGCAAACGGTGGGTGAACAAATTACTGTTGGGCAATTGATAGAACTTCAAATACTCATGAAGATATCCAGGCAATGATCATTACATAGGCATCACGTCCAAGATTAGTAGACCGACTCCTGCCTGCATCTACTACTATTACTCCACACATCGACCGCTATCCAGCATGCATCTAGTGTATTAAGTTCATGGAGAAACTGAGTAATGCAATAAGAACAATGACATGATGTAGAAAAGATCTATCAATGTAGAGATAGACCCCATCATTTTATCCTTAGTAGCAATGATACATACGTGTCAGTTCCCTTTCTGTCACTAGGATCAAGCACTGTAAGATCAAACCCACTACAAAGTACCTCTTCCCATTGCAAGATAAATAGATCAAGTTGTCCAAACAAAACCCAAATATAGGAGAAGAAATACGAGGCTATTAGCAATCATGCATAAAAGAGATCAAAGAAACTCAAATACTTTCATGGATATAAAAAGATAGATCTGATCATAAACTCAAAGTTCATCGATCCCAACAAACACAGCGCAAAAAAGTTACATCATATGGATCTCCAAGAGACCATTGTATTGAGAATCAAGAGAGAGAGAGAGAGAGAGAGAGAGAGAGAGAGAGAGAGATGAAGCCATCTAGCTAGTAACTACGGACCCGAAGGTCTACAAAGAACAACTCACACATCATCGAAGAGGCACCAATGGACATGGTGAACCCCATCCGAGATGGTGTCTAGATTGGATCTGGTGGTTCTGGACTCTGCGGCGGCTAGATCATTATTTCATCGACTCCCCTAGGGTTTTGGGAAAATTGGGGTATTTATAGAGCAAAGAGGCGGTCTGGGGGCACCCGAGATGGGCACAACCCACCAAGGCATGCCTGGGCCTTCTTGCGCGCCCTTGTGGGTTGTGCACCCCTCGGGGCACCCCCCAGGCGCAGCCAGGGCCCGTTGTGTTCCTTCTGGCCCATAAAAATTCTCCGTAAAGTTTCGTGGCATTTGGACTCCATTTGATATTGATTTTTTGCGATGTAAAAAACATGGAAAAAACAACAATTGGCACTTGGCACTATGTGATTAGGGTAGTACCAAAAAATGATATAAAATGAATATAAAATGATTATAAAACATCCAAGATTGATAATATAACAACATGGAAAAATAAAAAATTATAGATACGTTGGAGACGTATCAAGGAGTAAAAAGATTCCTACTCTCCGATATGTAACTAGAGTTAGAAAATAGTTTTTTTCTAGACTCGATAACGGTTCGATAAATCAAGGGGGGTCCTGCGGTTGGTCAGGATTTGATACCAACTTGTAGCGCCCAAGATGCAATTCTATCCCGATCACGTGATGAATTCATGATTGGTGCATAATCAAATTTCGAGCCCATAGCAAGGTGGATATCATTATAACATACCATGTACTGAATAGATAATAATACTAGATAAAGGCTTACACTCGCAGTCGGTGTCAAAACCAGCGGATCTTGGGTAGGGGGTCCCAAACTGTGCATCTAAGGTGGATGGTAACAGGAGGCAGGGGGTCCCAAACTGTTTTACCCAGGTTCGGGCCCTCTTGATGGAGGTAAAACCCTACGTCCTTCTTGATTTATTCTTGATCATATGAGTATTACAAGAGTTGATCTACCACGAGATCGGAGAGGCTAAACCCTAGAAGCTAGCCTATGGTATGATTGTATGTTGTCCTACGGACTATAACCCTCCAGTTTATATAGACACTGGAGGGGGTTACGGTTACACAAAGTCGGTTACAAAGGAGGAGATATCCATATCCATACTGCCTAGCTTGCCTTCCACACCAAGTAGAGTCCCATCTGGACACGAGACGAAGTCTTCAATCTTGTATCTTCATAGTCCAACAGTCCGGCCAAAGGATATAGTCCAGTTGTCCGGAGACCCCCTAATCCAGGACTCCCTCAGTAGCCCCTGAACCAGGCTTCAATGACGATGAGTCCGGCGCGCAGTGTTGTCTTCGGCATTGCAAGGCGGGTTCCTCCGTCGAACACACCACAGAAGAGTTTGAATAATAGGATAGTGTCCGACCCTGCAAAATAAATTCCACATACCACCGTAGAGAGAATAATATTTCCACAAATCTAATCTGCTGACACGTTTTGGCAACATGACATCATGCCATGGCTCGGTGATTATTCGAACTGTTTTTCTTTAACCAGCCCCGCACATAACGTGAGGCAGTTTCTTGACATGTCTTGTCAAAGCAAAGATCGTGTCCCCCTTTTTACGTGATTCTCACCAATACGGGCATGGGTAACCCAACCGCGCCATCAATTACGGCGCTTGGGGGAAAAGCGAGTTTTACTAGGCTAGTGGGGGCGCATAGTTTCGGCCGCCCTTATAAAGGGATAAGGTTTAACCTTTCTCTACCCACGCCTTCTTCCTCCTTGCTCATCCGTTCTAGCGCACTCGAGCTCCAATGCCCAAGTCCACATCCTTCCCCTCAACCTTCTCCAAACATGTCCGGAGCGGGAGGAAAATGGATGGCTTCCTCCGTTACGGAGGGACACATCAAGAAGCTGTGCGGAGCCGGATACTTAGCCGCAAATATTGCGCATCGGCTGCCCGCTGCGGGATAGATCGTTCCTACCCCGGAACCTCACGAGAGGGTAGTTTTCCTCCACCACTTCCTCCGTGGACTGGGGTTTCCCCTCCATCCATTCGTCCATGGTCTTATGTTCTACTATGGGCTAGACTTTCATGATCTAGCCCCGAACTTCATCCTCAACATTTCGGCGTTCATCGTTGTGTGTGAGGCTTTCCTCCGCATCCCTCCCCACTTCGGCATGTGGTTAAAGACCTTCAATATCAAGCCGAAGGTGGTGGAAGGCCAACAAGCGGAATGTGGCGGAGCCATGGTGGGCAAGATGCCGAATGTTACATGGCTCGAAGGCTCCTTCGTGGAGACCATAAAGGGGGTGGCAATCGGCGTGGTTCTACATCACCGAGCCGCGCGACACCAACTGGGTGGTGGCCCCGAGTTTCGATCCGGAATCCCCATGCGGCTCACCTCCTGGAAAGAGAAGGGCCTATCCTGGGGTTCATCGATGGAGCTGGACGGACTCCAGAAATGTATCCGGAATATGGCAAGCAAGAAGCTCAAGCTTATCAACATAGTCCAGGTCATGCTCATCCGCTGGATCCTCCCGTGTCAACAACGAGATTTCAACTTGTGGGAGTTCGACCCAGCCCAACACTAGACTCTGAGCGAGCTCTTCGACACGACGCACAAGGATGTCTGGAGGGTGCTGTTCAAGGGCGCCGAGGTCCCTCCCTCTCTCACCGAGGACCGCGGGCTAAGCGCGAAGCGCCTAGAGCATTCGGTGAGTTCTATACATCCGGTAGGATATTTATTTCCCCTAGCTTAACCATGTGCGGGGTCTGAGCTCCATGCCTTTGACAGGACTGGGTGGAGACGTCGGGGCAGATTAACTGTCCGGCCCCTCTGCCCGAAGACACTGTGGACACTCTCCTAACGGAGATGCTGACTCCGACTCCTTACAAGGTGCCGGAGAAGACCAAGAAGGCCAAGGGAACCCGAAAGAGTTCCCGACGCCAGGTGTTATCGGACTCATCGTCCGATAACTCCGCGACGCACTCCTCCCCCGAAGATGAGGAGGAAGATGAAGATGCTCCCCCTTCAGTCGGGGGAGACAAGAAAAGGAAGGCCGCCTCGACCGGGGGAGCCGAAAGGTCCAAGAAGGGGAGAACCCTCCTTCCGGACTACTCCACCGCCGCCGCCGAAGGCGAAGACGAGTGACTGCTCAGGGGCAAGCCCCTGGCGAAGTCGTAAGTGTTTGGATACCAGAGTAACTCATAGCATACTTTCGTCGCACTGCTTCCCCTAACGTCGAATATGATTATGCAGACCGCCCCAAGCCCGTATCGACGTATCTTCGTCGGGCGGCTTCTTGGACTCGTCGGACATGGATATCGATCCACTTCCGACCACCACCTCTCCTTGCCCTATGGACAATGCCGAGGTATTGTCTCAAGAGGCACCGGGTCGAGGGGAGACAATCCTGGAGGCGCCTCAAGGTGACCTTCCGGACTCCAGGAGTAGAGGGAGTAAGGCTCCCGAGGGCTCCGAGTTCGGCCCTCAGCCGAACACCGCACCGGAATCTCCAGTGGTTCTAGACACGGGCAGGCGGCCTCCTTCTAAAAGGGGCAAGACGCCTGCGCCGGTGACCTCTGCCCATCCAGGGGCACCAGACAATCTGCTGGGAGCGCTTCGCAGCGCTTCCATCGACTAAGAGCACCACACTATTATAAGTGCGGTGATCCAGAAGGTTCAGTCCACCAAGAGCGGACTGACTGAAGCCTGTGCCAGCCTTCTAACAGGCTTTGAGGTAAGTATTTGAAATATAGGAATAATATTACCACATAGACAGTAGCCCCTGATGCTCTGTTCGATGTTCACAAAGAAAAGCCGAACAGAGGATCAAACAATATCGCAGGAGTCTAATATAAGTATGTCTATATGCGTATGCAGGCTTCGCTGCTGGCCTCTGCTGCACTGACTGCGGAGGTCGCCACACTGAAGCAGGACCTCAAAGGGTCCAAGGAAGAGCTCGGCCTTGCCAAGAGGCAGCTCGAGGAGAAAAAGGTAAGTAGTACCTAGTCTATGGATATATATATAAAAAGAATGCAATTGCAAAATGACAGGATCATCGTAAATTTGCCAGGGGCCACGACCGAGGTGGCGACCCTGAAGCAAGCGCTATCCAAGGCCGAAAACAAAGCGGCCCAGGAGCGCACCGAGCGGGAAAAACAAGAGGCACGGGTGGGCGAGGTGCAGCAAGAGGCGTTGGAGCTTGACTTGAAGACGTGAGAGTCTGAGCTTGCCGCGGCCCTTGAGAGTGCAAAGAGTGCCAAGGTGAAGCCCAAAAGCCTCCCCAGGAGATTGATGCGATGAAGAATATAGCGGCGTGTAAGGCATTCTATATGCAAAGCAAGCATGTGAAAGTAAATTACTTGTTACTTACCCGAATCCGGAGCTCTCCAGGAGCATTCGCAGATTTGCCCCGCAGCATGTCGGATGCCGCATAGTTTTACCAAGCCGAGGAGGGAAGCTCAACGGAGAAGCTGTTCTGGTCTTAGTATACTGAGACCGAACACCCGATGCCTCTGAGTGACCAGCTGAAGGAACTAGTCGAGCTGCACAAGGCGGCCGAACATGCCATGAAGGGCTTTATAGTCCAGATGTGGCCTGGTGACGCCCTTCCCAACAGCTACTTCAGCTTGGTGAGGCGGCTTGTGGATGCCTTCCCACGGTTGGAAGTCATCACACGGTCCGTCTGCATCGAAGGTGCACGTCGGGCTTTCGCCCGTGCGAAGGTGCACTAGGCCAAGATGGACGCCGTGAAGCTAGTGAAGGAAGGGCTGCCGCATGGCAAGGAGCATCGCCACCCCGAGATGTATTATGAGGGTGTCCTGAAGGGTGCCCGTCTTGTAGAGGAGGAGTGTGCGAAAGATGTAATATTTGAGTAAACTTGCTCGTGTAATCCTGTATTATGAAAACTTGTTCATATGCGCTATGCAACACTTGTTTGAATTTAAAATATTGCCTTCTGTTCGGCTGTTTATCAAATCTGAGAGATGGCTAGTCGTCGGCTTCTGCCCCCACGCCATGAGTGCTGGGGTATTTGGGATAAACCTGAGCACTCTTGTTCCCATTGTTGGGTCCTTCGAGGGAGGTGCTCAGCACAATGAACAAGGCAATCAGACTATAATGCGTTATCACTCTCACTTAGCCATAGAATTCTATAATTTTAAATTTCTGCGAAGCCCCTAGTATTCGGAAGGCCGAATTTGGGGCGCGATACACGCCTTAAGCCGGACAGGGCCGAATCCTCGCTCTAAGCGGCATAAGTCTTTAGGGACTTGAAACCTCTCGAACAGCGACCAGTCTCTCGCTTATCATGACAGTCAGTTTTTGCTTTCTCTACTGAGGTGCTTAGCCCAGTAGAACTGGGGCACAATCGCAGTAGTTCTCCCAGTGCTACCTTAGCCGATATAGCGGAACGTAAGCTACCAAAACATGGGAGCCGGGCAAACCCAACTATTGACCCAAGACATGATTCAGAGCTGATGCATATAATGCTATAAGTTCGGGGTGCCGCACTGTCGAAAGTGTTCAGACTTCTCACGCCGTATTATGGGGTGTGCTTAAGCCCCTAGAGTATTGACCGTACCAGGGTGTACGGGTGCTAGATGTCATGAATGAACATATATATATATATATATATATATATATATATATAGAAAGGAAGAATGCAATAATAGTCTTAATGCTATGCATTGTTTATTCGAAAAGGTGCGTTAAATCAGAATGATACAAGTAGTGTGATAAGAAAAAAGTAGGACTGTTTGACATGCCCCTTCCAAGGGAAAGCTGAGGAATAGTATTAAAGAAAATATTTCACTCGTTACCGTAATCCACCTGGGAGTTCCGTGGTGTGACGTAGCTTTCTGCCTCCTTGGTTGCTGCATCATGTGTTCGGCAATCATGCTGCCGGACATGTTTTCCAGAGATTAATGTCCTGAAAGAGAAAAATAACAAAGCGGGAAGCCCCTAGTGCAGTTTAAGCCGCGACTTGGAGCGTGCCGCAGTCGTGCCCACCTCCCCGCCTATGCCCATGGTATTTTTAATGCGTAATTATGTACGTGTGGCACAGATTTCGCCATTTGGCTGGGACCGGGGTGGGGGCGGCATTGCTATGCGAGCTCGGAATGTGCCAGGCGGTCCTGTTGCCGATTACTCCGGGCGCGCTTGAAGGTGTCCGGGTCCTTAATCTCCAAACTAGTGGATTTCCTTAAGAGGTTGCTTTGCGCTTCTGCTGCGAGAGAGCGCTCTGTGTTTCCATTGACTATGATGACCCCCCGAGGTCCTGACATCTTGAGCTTGAGATATGCATAATGCGGTACCGCATTGAATCTCACAAATGCGGTTCGCCCGAGCAGTGCATGGTAGCCACTACGGAACAGGACTATGTCGAAGATTAACTCTTCACTTCGGAAGTTATCCGGAGATCCGAAGACCACTTCCAGTGTAACTGAGCCTGTGCAACGGGCCTCTACACCTGGTATGACGCCTTTAAAGGTCGTCTTAGTGGGTTTGATCCTTGAGGGGTCTATACCCATTTTGCGCACTGTGTCCTGATAAAGCAGGTTTAGGCTGCTGCCGCCATCCATAAGGACTTGAGTGAGGTGAAATCCGTCAATGATTGGGTCTAAGACCAATGCGGCGAATCCGCCATGACGGATACTAGTGGGGTGGTCCCTGCGGTCGAAGGTGATCGGGCAGGAAGACCATGGGTTGAACTTTGGGGCGACTGGCTCCAACGCATATACGTCTCTGAGTGCACGCTTCCGCTCCCTCTTGGGGATGTGGGTTGCATATATCATGTTCACCGTCCGCACTTGTGGGGGGAACCTCTTCTGTCCTCCGGTGTTCGGCTGCCGGGCTCCTCCTCGTCATCGCTATGTGACCCCTTTTCTTTGTTTTTGGCATTTATGTTGCCGGCCTGCTTGAACACCCAACAATCCCTGTTGGTGTGGTTGGCTGGCTTGTCGGGGGTGCCGTGTATTTGGCACGAGCGATCGAGTATACAGTCCAAACTGGACGGACCCAGAGTGCTTCTTTTGAATGGCTTTTTCCGTTGACCGGGTTTAGAGCCTTTGAATCCGGCATTGACTGTCGTATCCTCGGTATTGTCGCTGTTAATGCAACGCTTATGTTTGTTGCGACGTGACCTGCCAGTGCCATCCTTGGTATCCGAAGTACCATGGTTCTTTGATATGTTATTGCTACGAGCCAGCCAGCTGTCTTCTCCCACACAAAAGCGGGTCATGAGTGTCATGAGGGCTGCCACAGATTTCGGCTTTTCCTGGCCAAGGTGCCGGGCGAGCCACTCGTCGCGGATGTTGTGCTTAAAAGCTGCTAGGGACTCTGCATCCGGACAGTCGATGATTTGATTTTTCTTTGTTAGGAACCGTGTCCAGAATTGCCTGGCCGATTCCTTTGGCTGCTGAATTATGTGGCTCAAGTCATCGGCATCTGGGGGTCGCACGTAAGTGCCCTGGAAGTAAGGATGGCAATATTACCCATGGACATGGATACCCATGGATATCCGACCCGCATGGATAGGGTTTGCATACGCTTTTGTGCCCATGGGCAGCGCCCAAACCCGAGCCGATTGCTCGTGGGTAGGGCATGGATCTAATGTTGTGCCCATGGGTATACCCAAACCCGACCCAATAGTATGATTTAATGGGTCAAAATATGTTATCCCTACCCCACAGTCAAATGTCCCACTGGAATTTTCCACTTTGTTATCTAAAAGATGCAAAAGAAATTGCATAATCCTCGTCGTAACTTCTATTAGTTGACATTCAATCCCCTCCGTAACATACTAGAGTGCACCTTCCCTTATTTTTATCTCCTCGTTAAATGACTCATCATTCTCATCTTTTAGAAAAAAATGAAATTATATTAGGTTGTTAGTGGACGTTGATTTGCCATAAGTTGATGTTTACCATAAGTGAAACCTAGCCTACCATGAGGTGAAGAATAGAGAAGCTTATGTTAACATTGTGCTATCTCTTATTTATATGTCTTGAGAGGACCCAGTGGATATCCAGTGGGTATGGATATCCATCGGGTTTGGACATGGACACAAATTTTCACCCGTTGATTTTTTCATGGGTGGGCAAAGACTGTCTTCATGGATATGGATATGGATTTTATATTGTTCAACCCGATCCAAACCCGACCCATTGCCATCCTTACCTGGAAGTTGTCGAGGAATGCGGCTTCTAGATCCTCCCAACAGCCAATGGACTCTGCTGGCAAGCTATTGAGACAATGCCGAGCTGGTCCTTTGAGCTTGAGTGGGAGGTATTTAATGGCGTGTAGGTCATCACCGCGGGCCATGTGGATGTGCAGGAGGAAATCCTCGATCCATACTGCAGGATCTGTTGTGCCGTCGTATGATTCAATATTTACGGGTTTGAAACCCTCTGGTATTTGATGATTCATTACTTTGTCTGTGAAGCATAGGGGGCGTGCGGCGCCTCTGTACCGGGCTATATCGCGACACAGCTCAAATGAGTCTTGCCCGCTGTGTTCGGCCCGGCCGGACTTACTGTTACTATATCCGATGTGATGATTATCGTCTCGCATAGTGGCACGCCTTCGTGATCCGTAGATCGATCTTGCGTGTTTTTCTTTGTCGTCCAATACATCTCGCAGGTCTGGCGTATTTCCCCATGCCTTTTTATTTGAATGGCATCGGGGTGTGGGCTGAGCTTTTGGTTGGAATGCCTCTATGTCGCGGCCACGAGGTGGCCGATCAGCCGCGTCATACGCCGGGGATGTCGGTTTCGGTGCTTCCTCCTCCAGTCGGGGTAGCAACCCGCACTTTGGGTAACTCTTGGAGGGGTGTTCGAGTTTATATTCCTCGGCCACCAGGACTTCAATCCATCTGTCAGCTGGCAAATCTTGATCAGCTTGAAGCTGCTGCTGCTTTTTCTTAAGGCTATTTGCCATGGCTATAAGCCGGCGCTTGAAGCGCTCTTGTTCGACGGGATCCTCCGGCATGACGAATTCGTCATCGTCGAGGCTTGCCTCGTCTTTGGAGGGAGGCATGTAATTATCATCCTCCGCCTCGCCATCTGCCGCTCTCTCAGGAGGGCTGGCTCCTCCATCCTCCTACTCTAAATCTTGCTGGAGGGGATTGCTGTTGTCTTCGGTACTGTCCGGAGTGCTATTATCTCCGGTCCCGGTATCACCACTTTTGCCTTGGCGGGACTTAGAGCGGCGCCGCTGACGCCGGCGCTTTGGTTGCTTCTTGGAGGGGTCATCCTCCGTTGTCTCGTCGCCATTGCCTTCTTTGGGTGTATCCACCATGTATATATCGTATGATGAGGTGGCTGTCCAATGCCCTGTGGGCAGTGATTCCTCTTCGCCTCCCGCATCATCGTCCATACCGTCGATGTCATCGGAGTCGAAGTCGAGCATGTCGGTTAAGTCATCGACAGTGGCTACTAAGTGGGTGGTGGGTGGGCGGTGAATTTCTTCGTCATCCGCATCCCAATCCTACCGAACATAGTTCGGCCAGGACTCTCCTGACAAGGAGAGAGACCTTAATGAGTTTAGTATGTCGCCAAAGGGCGAGTGTTGAAAAATATCTGTGGAGGTAAACTCCATGATCGGCGCCCAAACGGATTCAACAGGAACGGCCGCAGGCGGTTCGGAGTCCGTGGCCGGAGAAGGACCTGGCAGTTTAGCAACACGGCTCTCGTGAAGGGTAAGGTCGATATTCGGCTCGATCACCGCTGAGGATACGGCCTCCGTGACGGGGTCTATCCACCCGTCCATGGATGGCGCAACTGGCTCTGAATTGAAGCTTGGGGCGGCTGCCGGTGCGATCTCCTGAATATGGTCCGATGGTAGAGCTAAATCATACTCATCGTGACCACGTGGCCCACAAGGCAGGGGCTCGAATCCGTCGAAGATCAAGTATCCGCGGATATCGGCTGTGTAATTTAGGCTTCCAAACCTGACCTGGTGGCCAGGGGCGTAACTTTCGATCTGCTCCAGATGGCCAAGCGAGTTGGCCCGCAGTGCGAAGCCGCCGAACACAAAGATCTTCCCGGGGAGAAAAGTCTCACCCTGGACGGCATCGCTATCGATGATCATAGGAGCCATCAAGCCTAACGGCGACGACACAGAGGAACTCTCAATGAAAGCACCAATGTCGGTGTCAAAACCGGCGGATCTCGGGTAGGGGGTCCCGAACTGTGCGTCTAAGGTGGATAGTAACAGGAGGCAGGGAACACGATGTTTTACCCAGGTTCGAGCCCTCTTGATGGAGGTAAAACCCTACGCCCTGCTTGATTTATTCTTGATGATATGAGTATTACAAGAGTTGATCTACCACGAGATCAGAGAGGCTAAACCCTAGAAGCTAGCCTATGGTATGATTGTATGTTGTCCTACGGACTAAAACCCTCCGGTTTATATAGACACCGGAGGGGGTTAGGGTTACACAAAGTCGGTTACAAAGGAGGAGATACCCATATCCGTACTGCCTAGCTTGCCTTCCACGGCAAGTAGAGTCCCACCCGGACACGAGACGAAGTCTTCAATCTTGTATCTTCATAGTCCAACAGTCCGGCCAAAGGATATAGTCTGGCTGTCCGGAGACCCCCTAATCCAGGACTCCCTCACTCGCCGCAAGCTACAACATGAATACCTCAATACATCAATACAAAGCAATCATCATACAGAAGAGCAGGATCCGACTACGGATGAAATCAAACGGAAAAGATGAACGACACCCACCCTGCGAATCCCAGGCTCCCGACCGGGAACCCATCCCTGGATCGAAGAAGAAAAAGAAGCAGAAGAAGAACTCCAAAACAAGGAAGCATCGCTCTCACATCAGATCATCGCATTACATGTACCTGCACTTGTTGTTGTAGTAATCCATGAGCCACGAGGACTCAACAATCCCATTACCATGGGTATTAAGACTAGCAAAGTTTAATGGGTATGGAGTGGATAAGTGGTGAGGTTGCAGCAAGCACTAAGCATTGTATGGTGGCTAACTTACGAGTATAAGAATAAGAAGAGTAAATTACGCATAATGGTCGCAAACTAGTAATGATTAATAAGTGATCCTGAACACCTAATTACGAGTCAAACATAAACCTGAAGGAAATATGCCCTAGAGGCAATAATAAAGTTGTTATTTATATTTCCTTATATCATGATAAATGTTTATTATTCATGCTAGAATTGTATTAACCAGAAACTTTATACATGTGTGGATAAATAAACAAAACACAGTGTCCCTAGTATGCCTCTACTAGACTAGCTCATTAATCAAAGATGGTTAAGTTTCCTGACCATAGACATGTGTTGTCATTTGATGAACGGGATCACATCATTAGAGAATGATGTGATGGACAAGACCCATCCATTAGCTTAGCATAATGATCTTTTAGTTTTATTGCTATTGCTTTCTTCATGACTTATACATGTTCCTCTGACTATGAGATTATGCAACTCCCGAATACCGGAGGAATACCTTGTGTGCTATCGAATGTCACAACATAACCGGGTGATTATAAAGATGCTCTACAGGTGTCTCCGATGGTGTTTGTTGAGTTGTCATAGATCGAGATTAGAATTTGCCACTCCATGTATCAAAGAGGTATCTCCAGGCCCTCTCGGTAATGCACATCACTATGAGACTTGCAAGCAATGTGACTAATGAGTTTGTTACGGGATGATGCATTACGGAACGAGTAAAGAGACTTGCCCGTAAAGAGATTGAACTAGCTATGATGATACTGACGATCGAATCTCAGGCAAGTAACATACTGATGACAAAGGGAATAACGTATGTTGTTATACGGTTTGACCGATAAATAGCTTCATAGAATATGTAGGAGCCAATATGAGCATCCAGGTTTCGCTATTGGTTATTCACCGGAGATGTGTCTTGGTCATGTCTACATAGTTCTTGAACCCGTAGGGTCTGGACACTTAACGTTTGATGACGATTTGTATTATGAGTTATGTGTTTTTGATGACCGAAGTTTGTTTGGAGTCCTGGATGAGGTCACGGACATGACGAGGAGTCTCGAGATGGCCGAGACATAAATAATGATATATTGGACAATGTTATTCCGACACCGGAAGAGTTCCGGGATGTACCGGGTAAAAACGGAGTGCCCGAGGGGTTACTGGAACCCCCCGAGGAAGTAATGGGCCAACATGGGCCTTAGGGGAGAGAGAGGGCAGGCCACGAGGAGGTGGCGCGCTCCGCCAAGGGGAGTTCGAATAGGACTAGGGGAGGGGGCGCGGCCCCCCTTTCCCCCTCCCTCTCCTTCTTCCCCTTCCACCAAGTGGAATCCTACTAGGACTTGGAGTCCTAGTAGGACTCCTCTCTCTCCTAGCGCACCCTACAGGGGCCAGCCGGCCTTCCCCTCTCCTCCTTTATATACGGAAGCAGGGATGCACCCTAGAAGACACATGATCAATTGTCTTAGTCATGTGCGGTGCCCCCTCCATATTTACCACCCCAGTCATATTGTCGTAGTGCTTAGGCGAAGCCCTGCACGGATCAGATCATCAACAACGTCACCATGTTGTCGTGCTGACGGAACTCTCCATCGTCCTCAACTAGATCAAGAGCTCGAGGGACGTCATCGTGCTGAACATGTGCTGAACATGGAGGTGCCGTACGTTTGGTACTTGGATCGGTTGGATCGTGAAGACGTTCGACTACATCAACCGTGTTACTAAACGCTTCCACTTTTGATCTATGAGGGTACGTAGACACACTCTCCCCTCTTGTTGCTATGCATCTCCTAGCTAGATCTTGCGTGATCGTAGGATTTTTTTTGGAATTGCATGCTACGTTCCCAAACAGTGGCATCCGAGCGAGGTCTATGCGTAGATGTTATATGCACAAGTTGAACACAAAGAGTTGTGGGCGATAATAGTCATACTGCTTACCACCAACTTCTTACTTTGATTTGGCGGTATTGTTGGATGAAGTGTCCTAGACTGACATTACATGACCGCGTTCATGAGACTGGTTCTACCGACGTGCTTCACACACAGGTGGCTGGCGGGTGTCTATTTCTCCAACTTTAGTTGAATCGAGTTTGACTATGGCCGGTCCTTGTTGAAGGTTAAAACATCACACTTCACAAAAAATCATTTTGGTTTTGATGCATAGGTAAGAACGGTTCTTGCTAGAAGCCCATAGCAGCCACGTAAAACTTGCAACAATAAAGTAGAGTACGTCTAACTTGTTTTTGCAGGGCATGTTGTGATGTGATATGGTCAAGACGTGATGAGATATAAATTGTTGTATGAGATGATCATGTTTTGTAAAAGTTATCGGCAACTGGCAGGAGCTTTATGGTTGTCTCTTTATTGTATGAAATGCAATCGCCATGTAATTTCTTTATTTATCACTAAGCGGTAGCAATAGTCGTACAAGCAATAGTTGGCGAGAAGACAACGATGCTACGATGGAGATCAAGGTCTCAAGCCGGTGACGATGGAGATCATGACAGTGCTTTGGAGCTGGAGATCAAAGGCACAAGATGATGATGACCATATCATGTCACATATTTTGATTGCATGTGATGTTTATCCTTTATGCATCTTATTTTGCTTAGTACGGTGGTAGCATTATAAGATGATCCCTCACTAAATTTCAAGGTATAAGTTTTCTCCCTGAGTATGCACCGTTGCTACAGTTCGTGCTGCCGAGACACCACGTGATGATCGGGTGTGATAAGCTCTACGTTCACATACAACGGGTGCAAGCCAGTTTTGCACGTGCAGAATACTCGGGTTAAACTTGACGAGCCTAGCATATGCAGATATGGTCTCCGAACACTGAGACCGAAAGGTCGAACGTGAATCATATGGTAGATATGATCAACATAATGATGTTCACCATTGAAAACTACTCCATCTCACATGATGATCAGACATGGTTTAGTTGATATGGATCACATGATCATTTGGATGACTAGAGGGATGTCTATCTAAGTGGGAGTTCTTAAGTAATATGATAAATTGAACTTTAATGTATCGTGAACTTAGTACCTAATAGTATTTACATGTCTATGTTGTTGTAGATCAATGGCCCGTGCTACCGTTCCATTGAATTTTAATGTGTTCCTATGGAAAGCTAAGTTGAAAGATGATGCTAGCAACTACACGGACTGGGTCCGTAACTTGAGGATTATCCTCATTGCTGCACAGAAGAATTACGTCCTAGAAGCACCGCTAGGTGCAAGACCCGCTATAGGAGCAACTTCGGACGTTATGAACGTCTGGCAGAGCAAAGCTGATGACTACTCGATAGTTCAGTGTGCCATGCTTTACGACTTAGAATCAGGACTTCAAAGACATTTTGAACGTCATGGAGCATATGAGATGTTCTAGGAGTTGAAGTTAATATTTTCAAGAAAATGCCCGAATTGAGAGATATGAAGTCTCCAATAAGTTCTATAGCTGCAAGATGGAGGAGAATAGTTTAGTCAGTGAACATATACTCAGAATGTCTGGGTACCACAACCACTTGACTCAACTGGGAGTTAATCTTCCTGATGCGGACAGAGTTCTTCAATCACTGCCACCAAGCTACAAAAGCTTCGTGATGAACTATAATATGCAAGGGACGGATAAGACAATTCCCGAGCTCTTCACGGTGCTAAAGGCTGCGGAGGTAGAAATCAAGAAGGAGCATCAAGTGTTGATGGTTAACAAGACCACTAGTTTCAAGAAAAAGGGCAAAGGGAAGAAGGGGAACTTCAAGAAGAACGGCAAGCAAGTTGCTACTCAGGTGAAGAAGCCCAAGTCTGGACCTAAGCTTGAGACTGAGTGCTTCTACTGCAAAGGGACAGGTCACTGGAAGCGGAACTGCCCCAAGTATTTGGCGGATAAGAAGGATGGCAAAGTGAAAGTGTCACATCCCTAGTTCTGGTAATGCCTAGTGCTAACATATGGTGTTGCATCATGTCTACTTTACTCAGAAAATTGAAATTGGGATGACAGAACCCCCAGCACCCCATTAATCCAACTAGGATTTACTAAAATCTTTTTCAATGAACCTGAAATGCCCTTCTAAAATGTTCATCATCTTTGCCTTGGCCTTAAACCTCTGACAAAAATGGTGCACATATTTCTAGGACAACATAGGGTCACTGAATTAAATCATACTCTATTTGCATTTGGGCATTTAAATGCTATAGAATATTTTGGATGTCCAAATAATCCTAAACTGAAATGTTCCATGTTGCTTATATGCTAAACAGTGGGCATGAGCAGTTTGGTGATTTTTGAAAGTGCCTAAGCATTTTTAGAAAAGCCACAAAGTTGCAGAAAAATATAAAACAGGAAATAAAATAGAGAAAGGAGAAACGTACCTGGCGGCCTGCTACTGCAGTCAGCCCAGCTTCTGAGCAGCCCAACCGAGCCCACCTGGCAGTCCAGCTACCTGGCCTGGCACTGTTGGCCCAGCCCACCAGTGCCACCGTCCTCAAGCTCCTGCCAGGAGGACGCCAAGCGCGTGCTTGCCGCCTCCTGGCCACGCGCGCGCCACCTCCTGCCTGCTTGTCTGCGTCCCCGATGTTCTGGACGTCGCCACGCGATCCCCCTTGATCCCCTCTCACTTCCCCTCTCTCCCTGGACCTCCCCCTCCTCTGTTTCTCGCACGCAGCCACCAAGCGGAGCTCGTCGCCGCCGTCCACTGCCATCATGGTCACCGCCCCCCCCACGCCTTGCCGATGCATCCAGAAGAACCGCCGTCCTCTCCTGAATCATATACACCAACCAGTTCGACCGCGGGAGCCCTGCAGCGTCGTCCTCAAGCTCATCTTCAACCTCCGGCCGCCGGCAACCTCATCATCGATTCGCCGCCGTTCGTGCTTCCTCGAGCTCGCTCACCTTCCCTGTGTGATCCACGTGAGCCCCTGAACCGATTCCCCCTCTCCTTTTCCTTGTACGGCCACTGTAGTTGTCATATCTGTCGAGCCCGAAGCTCACTGCCGCCATCCATGGCGCCACCGTGGTAACCACGGCCACAACTCGCACTTGAGCACTGCCGTGAGCTCAGCGGGTCCCCATGAACCCAACGCCGCCGCTCGCTGCTCCTGACTTGCACCACAACACCCTGTGCCGCTCGGGGCCGAACTCCGGCGCCACCGCGAGCTCCATTCTGGTGAACTCCGGCCACCCCAGCTCGATCTTCTACCACCCCTGGATGCGCGCGAAGCCCAGTAACCCATAGCCGCAAACCACGCCCGAAACCATCCCCTATAGCATTTTCCCGTGGCATTTCCGTCTTCGGATTTGGTCTCCACCGGCGAAACTCCGGCGACTGCCGACATGGCATGGTCATTAGGACTAATCCCCACCATTAGCCACCTCACTGCCACTGACAGCGGGCCCTACCGCTGGGTCAAACCCCGTCAGCACGGGTTTTGACCGGGGTTAATGAATGGGTCACTGACTAGTGGGCCCCACTAGTCAGGTTTGACCCTGGTCAGCCGCAGTTGACCTGCTGACGTCATGCTTACTCAATGCTGACGCAGTATTTGTTTTCTGGTATTAAAATAAATCAGAAATGATTTATAAATTTCAGAGAATGCTCTAAACTTCTAAAATTCATAGAAATTCAAATGTAACTCCAAATGAGATAAATTATATATGAAAAATGATTAGAAAAATCCAATCTATCCATCTGTACCATTGTCATGCATGTTAGCATAACTTATGGCTGCTGTTTAGGACAAATAATATAAATGGCATTTAAACCTTCACATATGGAGTTTAAATTTGAACCTAGGGTTCAAACCAACTTCATTTAAATTGTTGCTTGTTGCATTAGCTCAAACCACAACATATCGCCATGTCACATTCATGCATCATATTGTTGCATTGCATTGATTGTGTTTCTTTCTTAGTTGCCGGTAATTGCCCCCTGTCGATAGACGCATTCCGACGATGAGTTCGATGACACTGATGAAGAGCTATACTATCTTCAGAAGTGCCAGGCAAGCAAAACCCCCTTGTTCATTCTGATACAATCCCACTCTCTCGCTCCTGCTCTCTTTTGTTGCATTAGGACAATACCATTTCAACTGTTACATGCTGTGGTAGCTCAACCCCTTTGCTCTGCATGACCTGTCATTGCCACAGTAAATAGATGAAACCCACTAGCACGAGTAGGAATTGTTTGAGCCCTAATGTGCCTACTCATTCATGCTTGTTGTCATGCCTGCTACTGCTTAGAGTTGAGTCAGGTCTGATTCATCGGGAATGAATTGGAACGTGGTGAACATGTCCTACCGTTGAGAGCTAAGTGTGTGAACACGATTTGGTAAAGGTAGCGGTGAGAGGCCATGTAGGAGTACATGGTGGGTTGTCTCATTGCAGCCGTCCTAAGGAACTGAGTTCTGTGTTTGTGATCCATGAACAGTTACTACCACACATTGGGTTCCGGTAACTCGGCCCCTCTCAGCTTATTAATCAACTCGATCTCTGTCTAGGAGTTGCAACTAGTTTTTGGTGTTTGTAGGTAGTGTTAGTAGTCTACCAAGTGGCACCCGATATAGGTGGGCTTGGGACAGACTAGGCACAGTGGCACGGTGTACTAAGTGGCACTTGGATGGTGGGCTTGGGAACCCTGCACACATTTTTTGGGGCCGTGAGCGACACCCCGGCCGGATCTCCTTGCGGATGGAACCCGAATAGGCGATAAACCTGGACGAGAGACTTGTTGGTTAGTCAGGTCGTGGCCGACTCCCTCGCCCGGCTTCCGCTTGAAGGTTGCCGAGGTACATGACGTGTACATGGCGATAAGTGGCGAGAGCGTGTGTGAAGAAGTACACCCCTGCAGGGTTATCATTACCTATTCGAATAGCCGGATTCCTCGGATATGGAAACTTGGACCCCTTGCATAGTTCATAGACAAGTGAAAGTGGATACTCTAAAATGCGCAAGATAAGCGTGAGTGCTATGGATGGCGTTCTCATAGGGGAACGGGAGCGGATCCATAGTGGTGTATTGGTATGGTGAATTTGTGGACTCGTGTGCGCCACCTCAAAAGAGTTACTTGCAGTCGTAGTTCAGGTTAGCCACTGATTCAAAGCTGGCTAGCTGCAGTTAAACTCAACCACCCCCTTTGTTGATACCGATGCATATGTAGATAGTTTTGATGTAAGTCTTGCTGGGTACATTTGTACTCACGTTTGCCTATTTTATGTTTTTGCAGAGAGACATCAGTCTCTCTAGTAGTTCCGCGTGGACTTCGACATTTAGCTTGTTACCTCAGCTACGATCTTGTACCTTGGGAGGGTCTTGTAGATAGTCAGGCTTCTCAGCCTTTTCCATTTGTAGATGCCTGTACTCAGACATGTTAAGCTTCCGCGTGTGCTTTGACTTGTATGCTCTGTATGTTGGGTCATGAGACCCATGTTTGTAATTTCTGGCTCCTCGAAGCCTAATGAATAATACTTGAGTCATAGAGTTATGTTGTGATGCCATGTTGTATTTACACATATCAAGCATATTGTGTGTATGATTGAAATGCTTGGTATGTGTGGGATCCGACAACCTAGTTGTTTATCCTTGGTAGCCTCTCTTATGGGGAAATATAGTCTTGTGCTCCCATGAGCCATAGTAGTCCGCTACAGCCTGGTTCATCGGAGTCCTGCTAGCCCAGCACTACTGCTCCGGAACACTTGACTGGCCGGCATGTGATTCACTTCGTTCCTGTGTCTATCCCTTCGGGGAAATGTCACGCGGTGACATCCAGAGTCCTGCCTAGCCTACTATAGCCCGGGTTCCCGGAGTCCTGTTAGTCAGTGCTACAGCCCGGATTCGCACGCTGCTGACCGACATGCTCGATGTTGATTCATGTATGCATGTCCCCGTAAGTTAGTGCCACTTTGGGTTCACGACTAGTCATGTCGGCCCGGGTTCTCTGTCATATGGACGCTAGCGACACTATCATATACGTGAGCCAAAAGGCGCAACCGGTCCCGGGCCATGGTAAGGCGACACCCGTGCGAATACCGTGTGTGATGCCGCAAAGTGATATGAGGTGTTACAGGCTAGATTGGTGTGACTTAGAATCGGGGTCCTGACAGCTTTGGTATCAGAGCCTGACTTCCTATAGGATTACCAAGCCATACTGGTCGAAGTTGAGTCTAGAAATGCTTTAGTTCTATAAGGGAATTGATTGTGAATGGGAACGTAAGGCTCTTTTACTCCTTTACCCTATGCCCTTCTGTTCTGAGTCAACCTCTTCTTTTCTACGGGGAGTAAGGACTAGGCTTCTCTTCTATCTCTCAGGATGACGTGTTACTAAACCGTAGTTGCCTAGGATTGTTGAGTTCAAGACTCAGTTCAATTCCTACTACTTCCATATGTTCATAACTAGCCTCAGAACCTTGATATTGTGATGTTGAGTGGTTATGCCACCATTTTTGCAGGATGTCTCAAATCATTTTGAGCATTTACAGCCATTATGCTGTCCGAGTCATCCCAGGTTTCTAAATAGTCTGATGCACTTGCAAATCTTTCCTCCATGTTGATGGGTTTCGTAGTAATTTCAAAAAATTTCCTACGCACACGCAAGATCATGGTGATGCATAGCAACGAGAGGGGAGAGTGTGATCTACGTACCCTTGTAGATCGACAACGAAAGCGTTAGCACAACGTGGTTGATGTAGTCGTACATCTTCACGGCCCGACCGATCAAGCACCGAAACTACGGCACCTCCGAGTTCTAGCACACGTTCTGCTTGATGACGATCCCCGGACTCCGATCCAGCAAAGTGTCGGGGAAGAGTTCCGTCGGCACGACGGCGTGGTGACGATCTTGATGTACTACCATCGCAGGGCTTCACCTAAGCACCACTATGATATTATCGAGGACTATGGTGGAAGGGGGCACCGCACACGGCTAAGAATATGATCACGTGGATCAACTTGTGTGTCTATGGGGTGCCCCCTTGCCCCTGTATATAAAGGATCAAGGGGAGGAGGCCGGCCGGCCCCTATGGCGCGCCAAGGACGAGTCCTCCTCCTAGTAGGAGTAGGACTCTACTAGGGGGGGGGAAAGAAGTGGGGAGGGAGAAGGAAAGGGGGGCGCTGCCCCCCCCTCTCCTAGTCCAATTCGGACCAGGGGGTGTAAGTGCATCTAGTGCCACCCCTAGTTGGTTTTGGAGTATTGACGACAAACCTAGTTGAGGGACTAATGTGTTTGTGAGAATTGCAGGATAACACAGGTAGAAGTCCCTCATTGATTCGGTTTTCCTACCAGAGATGGCCCCTAAAAATGTATGAAGACATTGAAGTCAAAGGTGGTATATGAAGATATTCACATTGAAGACTATGACAAGAGAAGACACCACATGAAGACTATGGAGCTCGAAGACTTTGATCTTTCGTAGTTCTTTTCTTTTGTGTTGAGTCATAGGAACCACCGTACTGTTAAGTGGGGTCCAAGAGAACCAGTCAGAATGACTTAAGTGATGCCTAACCAAAAACCTATGTCTTCGAGTGAAGACTATGAGAGCGAATCTTGTCCAGAGTCGGACAAGTCAGCTTTGCTTGTAGCCCAAGTAAAGTTGCCGTCTGAGTTTGAAATCTGACCGTTGGAACACGTGTCAGTTCCTTAGTGACCCAGGGTCATTTCGGACAAATCAGGTCGGGTTGCCAAGTGGCTATAAATAGCCCACCCCCTATAACCATAAACGGTTGGCTGCTCAGATTGAGAGTACGGCTTTTGTCGTTTGGGAGCAACCCACCTCGAAGCCTTTGAGAGAGAATTCCTTGCGAGGATAAAGCCATGACCACCCAGATCCAAAGAGAATTGGGCATCACTTAAGTCTTCTTGTCTGTGTGATCTGAAGACTTATTACACTTGAGGACTGTGCATCCTCCAGCCGGTTAGGCGTCACGTTCTGAGCATCCAAGAGACATTGTGGATTGCCGGTGAAGGAAGTCTGTGAAGGTTTGGGAGTCTACCTTGAAGACTTACCAGAGTGATTGGGCGAGGTCTGTGTGACCTTAGCTCAAGGAGAATACGGTGAGGACTGGGTGTCCTGAGCTGCGTGTTCAGGACTGGGTGTCCGGGACTGTGTGTCCTAAGGTTTAAATACCTAGCCGCTCCAACCAGACGTACAGTTTTCACAGCAACTAGAACTGGTCCAACAAATCATTGTCTTCAACGAGTCACTAGTTTCATCTTCACTTCCCTTTACTTTCTGTTACTCCTTGTGAAGTCATTGTATGTTTGCACTATCATTTGTCTTCACTGAGTGACTGCGTGTTCTGTTTGGCTTCACAATATCTTCCTACCCAATCATTACTATCTAGCTGCTATTAGTCTTTGCGCTTTCACTTCATTGAATACTTGACTATGGTTTGCCTAGTGTAGTCTACCTTCCGCTGCATGGTAATAGGTTTAATTTTATTGTTTGTCTTCAAAACTTCCACGTTTTGAAGACTTTCATAAAAATCGCCTATTCACCCCCCCTCTAGTCGATATAACGCACTTTCAATTGGTATCAGAGCAAGGTGCTCCCTTGTTCTGTGTGATTCGGTTTAACCACCTGGAGTTTTAGCTATGTCGACTGCAGGGATAATTAAAGTCTTCGCTGCGTGCCCCGTCTTTGATGGAACTGAATATCCCTACTGGAAGAATAAGATGCGCATGCATCTTGAAGCCATTGACGTCGACCTATGGTATGTCGTCGAGAACAGCGTTCCCAAGGGTGGAGAAGGTGTCACTGCTGCTGATGTCAAGAAATTCGTTCAACTAGACTCTACTGCCAAGAATATCATCTGTGGTCATCTGACCAAAGGACAGTATGGCCGTGTGAGTGCTTTGAAGACATCCAAGCTGGTCTAGGACTGGCTCTCCAAGGTCAATGAAGGCATCTCAACCCAGAGAGATCAGAGAATCAGTGTCCTTCGCAACCTCTTCAACCGCTTCAAGAGAAATGACAATGAGAATGTCCAGCACACATTTGACCGACTCACTGACATCACAAATGAGCTTCAAGCCCTTGGCGCCACTGAGATTACCAAACATGAAGTCGTCAAGACGCTGCTGAGATCACTTGATAGTTCATTTGACATCCTGGCCCTAATGATTCAAGAACGTCCTGATTTCAAGACACTCGATCCGTCTGACATACTTGAGAGGCTCAACACACATGAGTTTCAGCTTTCTGAGAAAAGAGATATCTACGGTCCAAACTATGGGCGAACTCGTGCCCTGAAGGCAAAAGCTGTCTCCTCATCTGAAGAAGAATCTGACAGCAGTTCTGATGATCCTGAAGACATTGGAAGGGAACTTGTTATGCTTGTCAAGAAGTTCCAAAAATTCACCAAGAAGAAAGGCTTTAGAAAGTCTTCCCGATCAAGTTCAAGGAATGATGAAGCTCCTGCTCATGACTACAAGAAGAAAACATGTCACAAGTGCAAGAAACTTGGCCACTTCATCTATGAGTGTCCACAGCGGGACAATGAGAACAAAAAGAAGAAGAAGAGCAAGGAATATGACTCTGACGACAAGAAGAAGAAGAAGAAATACTCAAAGTCTTCTTCCAAGTCTTCCTCAAAGTCTTCATCACACAAGAAGAGCTCATCTGGCAAGGCACGTGCGTTTGTTGGCAAGGAAATGGATTTAGAGGAGGAGTCTGCTTTTGAGGAGGCGGAGGTGGAGTTTGAGGAGGAGTCCGACTCAGGTGTCACAAGTCTGGCTATAGCATACGTTGCCAAGTCCATCTTCAACACTGAAGACAATGACTTCATCACTGACACTGATGCAAATGACAAGGACTACTCCGCTTCTACCTACTGCTTCATGGCACACGGTGCCAAGGTAAACACACGCACTACTCACTATCAAACATCTAGTGACGATGACTCTGAGTGTGATTCAAAACCCAGCTACAAAACACTTGCTAAAATTGCAACTGAACAACAGAAAGCTATGGAACATATTCAAAAACTGTTAGACAGAAGCGATGATCTGTTAGGTGCTGAAATGACTCGATCTGAATCCTTAATTGAAGACATAAAAAATCTTCACGTTAAGTATCAGGAACTTGAAAGTCGTCATGAAACTCTCTCAACAACTCATGAAAAGCTTTCCTATGATTATCTTCAAAGGAAGCAAGATCTTAAGAAATTGAGATCGGTTCATGAAGATCTTCAAAAGGAAAATGAGTCACTTCGCGCCAAACAGATCAGTTCCGCTCAGGAAGAATTTGAACCACCATGTCTTAAATGCATTGAGCGTGATAATGCTACTTCTGTTGCTGAATGTTCCACTGCTACTACTGTTGCAATATCTTCAACTATTGATGTGGTAACTAACCCCTCTGCCGAGGATACCACTGCTATTGCTGATGAGAATGCTAGGTTGAAGACATTGCTGGAAACAGGGATGTACAAAAGTCTTAAAGGGCATCAGACACTATGTGATGTCCTCAAAAAGCAGATTCTGAACCGAAACCCTAGGAAAGAGGGTGTTCGGTTCGTAAGGAAAATGAATGCAGATGGCTCTTACTAGAAACCTGAGCAGTACCCCAAAACTATGTGGGTTGCTGCAAAGGAACCTTCAGCAGATCCATCCAATCTATCTGGCTTCACTTGTGCTAACCCCATTATCATTGATGAATTCTTTGATGCAAACTATATACTGTTTAAGAATCAGAATGGTGAAGTGTTTGCCAGGTACATTGGTACTAACTGCAGGAATGGACCGCCTATGAAGAAGATCTGGGTTCCGAAAAGGTGTCTGGAGAATCTTCCTGTGAATGTCATTATGACACCTCACGTGAAGAAGACAAACCTCAGACCAAAGGCTTCATACGGTCCAAAGGCTTCATACAGACAGAGGACTCACCCGAGTCGCACTAACGCAAATGTTTTGCAGGGAAACCATACTCAGGCATATGAATATGAGAGCGGTTCATCAAACCGCCATGTTCATAAGACCAAGAACTATTCTTCTTATTCTTATGAGTACTATTGTCCGCCTGCAAGACTGTTTGCTAGGGCTTCAAAGCAAAAATTCTCAAATGCTGCACTTAGATTTATTGCTTCTAAGCCACCCTTGAAGATGTGGGTGGCTAAGAAAGCTTAACTCTCTTTTGCAGGGAAAGGTCTCCAGCAGAAAACCAAAATCGTCTGACGCTATTGCTGGGGACCTTAAACATCTTGTAGGGCGCAAGATCAAATGCCCGAATGGTCTTACTATGTACTTCGTTCCTGAATCGCTTGCTACTCTGCCTATTAGTCCTAATCTGGATCTAAGCTTTCATAACCCATTGGTTCATCAAATGTTTTTGCTTCACAATGCTCTTGGTGAAGCCTATCCCCCTAACTGCACTGTAGGGTACGACACCAGCGTCTTCAGAATGGATTATTGATAGTGGGTGTACAAATCACATGACTGGCAAAAGAAGCCTTCTTATGGACTCAACCTTACATCCATCCGACAAGAGCCACATCACATTTGCTGACACTGGTAAAAGTAAGGTATTGGGTCTAGGTAGAGTTGCAATCTCAAGGGATCAACACATGGATAAAGTCATGCTTGTTGAATCCCTTGGCTTCAACTTAATGTCTGTCTCAATGCTTTGCGATTTGAACATGATCGTAATATTTGGAAAATATCTTTGCCTTGTACTAATGGAATCTGACAAGTCTCTAGTGTTTGAAGGGTATCGAAAAGATGATTTGTACGTGGTAGATTTCTCAGCAGGGCCACAGCTTGCAGTATGTCTTCTAGCAAAGGCTTCAGAATGCTGGCTCTGGCATCGGAGGCTTGGGCATGCTGGCATGAGGAACCTCCACACCCTTGCGAAGAAGAAGCATGTCATAGGCATTGAGGGCGTCAAGTTCAAGAAAGACCACTTATGCGGTGCCTGTGAAGCAGGGAAGATGACGAGGGCCAAACATCCCTCGAAGACAATCATGACCACTACTCGACCCTTCGAACTGCTTCACATGGATCTTTTTGGTCCCACTCATTACTCAACTCTTACTAGTACTACTTGCCTCTATGGCTTCGTTATTGTTGATGATTATTCTAGATATACTTGGGTGCACATAATCCTTTACAAGACTGAAGTGCAGGATGTCTTCAGACGCTTCGCCAATCGAGCTATGAACAATTTTGGGGCCAAGATAAAGCACATCAGAAGTGACAATGGCACTGAATTCAAGAACACTGGCCTTGATACATATCTTGACATCTTGGGTATCACACATGAATTCTCAGCTCCGTACACGCCACAGCAGAATGGCGTCGTCGAACGCAAGAACAGAACACTCATTGAGATGGCCAGAACATTGCTAGATGAATACAAGACCCCAAGAAAATTCTGGCCTGAAGCCATTGATACTGCATGCCATTCAATCAATCGTGTTTATCTTCACAAGCTTCTGAACAAGACATCTTATGAGCTCCTTACTGGCAAGAAGCCAAATGTCAGTTACTTCAAAGTATTCGGCGCAAGGTGCTGGATCAAGGACCCACATCACACCTCAAAGTTTGCACCAAAAGCACATGAGGGTTTTATGCTTGGATATGGAAAGGATTCGCACTCCTACAGAGTCTTCAATCTCTTTCATTACAAAGTGGTTGAAACAGTGGATGTGCGGTTCTATGAGACCAACGGTTCACAAAGAGAGTAACTGCCAAATGTGCTAGATGAAGTTCCATCCAGTGAATCAATCAAGCTAATGGGAACTGGAGAAATTATACCTTCTGAAGCTCATCCTGAAGAAGAACTTATCATCTCAGCACCTGATCAACATGAAGACAATGCTCAGCCTGAAGACATTTCTTCTAACAACGACAATGATCAGCAAGAGCAAAGTCTTAGCCCTGTACATCCTCGCGTTGCCAATGAAGTGCATATTGAAAGAATAATTGATAGCATCAATGCACCTGGTCCACTCACTCGTTCAAGGGCAACTCAGCTAGCAAATTTCTGTGGGCACTTCGCATTCGTCTCAATAACAGAACCCAAGAAAGTTGAAGAAACCTTCATGGAACCTGAATGGATTCAAGCTATGCAAGAAGAGCTTCAATAGTTTGAGCTGAATAATGTATGGGAACTGGTTAAGCGTCCTGATCCACGGAAGCACAATATAATAGGCACCAAATGGATATACCGCAACAAGCAAGATGAGCATGGTCAAGTTGTCAGAAACAAAGCTCGTCTCGTTGCTCAAGGATATACTCAAGTGGAAGGAATTGACTTCGATGAAACATTTGCTCCTGTGGCTAGACTTGAAGCCATACACATACTGCTGGCCTATGCAAATCATCATAACATACTTCTATATCAAATGGATGTGAAGAGTGCCTTTCTTAATGGCAAGATTGAAGAAAAAGTGTATGTTTCACAACCACCTGGCTTTGAAGATCCAAAACATCCTGACATGGTATACAAGCTCAACAAGGCACTGTATGGCCTCAAACAAGCCCCTTGTTCCTGGTATGACACACTCAAATACTTCCTGAAGAGAAAAGGCTTCATACCTGGTTCCCTAGACCCCACTCTCTTCACGAAGACATATGATGGTGAACTGTTTGTGTGCCAAATATATGTGGATGACATTATCTTCGGCTGCACCAATCAGAAGTGCAGTGAAGAGTTTGGATATATGATGCAAGAGCAATATCAGATGTCTATGATGGGAGAGCTGAAGTTCTTCCTCGGTCTTCAAATACGACAACAACGCAATGGCATCTTCATATCTCAAGAGAAGTATCTCAAAGACTGCCTGAAGAAGTTCGGTATGCAAGACTGCAAAGGCTTCACAACACCAATGCCAGCCAAACATCATCTGGGTCGTGACGACAATGGTAAAGAGTTCGATCAAAAGGTATATCGCCCCATGATTGGTTCTTTACTTTATCTATGTGCATCTAGGCCAGATATTATGCTTAGTGTTTGCATGTGTGCTCGATTTCAAGCGGCACCAAAGGAGTCGCATCACTTAGCTGTGAAGTGAATTCTTCGATATTTGGCTCACACCCCAACTCTAGGATTATGGTATCAAAAGGGCTCAGAGTTTGATCTGGTTGGATTCTCCGATGCTGATTATGCTGGTGACAAAGTTGATCGCAAGTCTACATCAGGCACATGTCACTTTCTGGGACGATCACTTGTATGTTGGTCTTCAAAGAGGCAGAACTGTGTATCTCTCTCCACTGCTGAATCTAAATACATTGCTGCTGGATCTTGCTGCGCTCAGCTTCTGTGGATGAAGCAAACACTCAAGGACTATGGCATTCATCTGAAGCAAGTGCCACTTTACTGCGACAACGAAAGCGCCATCAAGATTGCCAACAACCCAGTTCAACACTCGAAGACAAAGCACATTGAAATTCGTCATCACTTTCTCAGAGATCATGTTGTGAAGGAAGACATTGATATCATACACGTCAACACTGAAGAGCAATTGGCAGATATCTTCACCAAGCCCTTGGATGAGAAGAGATTTTGCAAGTTACGGTGTGAGCTAAATATCCTGGAATCCTCAAATGTCCTGTGATCAGGCACACATCCTAACCCTTATGCATATTGATGACTTAGATATGCAACACACGAAGTAAAGTATATCTTCAATCAATGAAGACATACATTCTAAGTGTGAATACATTAATGTGGAATTTGACTTCGGAGCGCCACGATAATTGTGCGCCGTGTCTGGGTCTAATACTTCCTATACGGTGGGTAACGCCACCACCAAACGTTCTATTTTGAAGTGTTTCACTCATGGCGTTACCTTGCAATGTCTTCACTTTTGGTTTGGCTTCGATATCAACATATTTTCATGATTATCTTCACTATGTTGATTATATATATATATATATATATATATATATACTAGTGTTCTGTCCTCTACAACATTCACTTATAGCTATGTCTTCGTGTTGAATCTTTTGAACTAAGTGAATGTGATCGGACCCTAACCTCTCTATGCTTTCTATCTCAAACTCTATCTCTCAAAGTCATATGCATTCTATTGAAACTGTCGAATGTCTTCTCTGCGTCCTTGTCAGCAGAAGATACAGAGACAACCATTAAGTCTGTTTTCAATGCTCATTCCTCCACATGAAATCCGGAGAAGTAGGAACGACCACCCGACAATCCAGGCGTGCGTGGGACGTGGAACAAACCCCAAAATTCCGCATAATGGCCACGTGTTCCTCAGATGCGAATCGCCAGGGGCACCTGTGTAATAGCACAGTGCCGCCCCTGTACCTATAAATACACACTCACAGCGGTCATTATCTCTTCTTCCACCCTCGCACGACCCCTAGCGCCACCGCTAGCCCTCGACAACGCCGGCGACGAAGTGCTTCGCTGCCGCAACCTCTCTGACGCCGTCTTCACGCCGACCGCGGACATCGTCCTCTCCGCCGTCACCGTAGGTGTCCTCCGTTGCCAAGTTAGGGCACGGAAGATCAAACTGCTCGGCCTCATCTTCCACTCTGTCTAGCAGTTCTTAGGGTGGTAAATAAAACTTCCTTTTTACAGCACCGTTGATCCTATGGATTTGTCACTTTCTACCACAAGCAGTTTCTGTTCACACAAGTTAGATCTCTCTCATACTACATCTTATAACATGCCTAGTATATTCACTTATGCTTCACAAAGTGGTTAGATTCCTCACTTGTACTGATCTGTGGATTCGTACAAATCTGGAACCAACTTCTTATATATGAGTGAATGTCTTCGCACGATGAGGTCAATGTCTTCTAAACTGATGTATCTTCAAAATCTTCTAAGAATGCATATGACCTCTTCCCCTTCCCTCGCACCTTAATGCTGTCACAGGTACATGTCCATGGGAGAATCCTTTGGTTCTCATAGTCTGCATTCATTTGCAGAATTCTTACAGCATCACATAAATTCTCCCGAAGCCAGTTCCTGTTGGTCCAGCAAGCGAAAACCTTTGAAGCCTTTGAACGTCTTGAAGCCTTTCAAGTTAAAGTTTATGGCTTCAGAGAAAGCAGCAAGGAAGGGTGGCAGACAGCGTCGTGGCGGAACATCCAAAGATCTGCCAGATGAACTCGCAGAAATGTACAAGACAGATCCTGAAGAGGATTACAGTCAGTGCAAGACCCGAATCCAATGGATTCAAAGATATTGGGCAGAACAATGGTTCAAATACAGATTTGTTACCCAGGAGTATGCTGAGAAAAACGCCATCAAGAGACCGTGGGGAGACATCCTGTACAAGAATCTTCTACCCAGGTCCAGAGATGAAGCCATTGCTCAAGGCTTCTATCCATGCATGGTCCGTGGACCACAGCCTGCTGATGCACACTCGTTGTCACTGCTATGGTGTCGTGACGACAATCTGTTCAAGCGCAACTTCCAGTTTGCTTAGAACTCAGCGAAGTAGAACAAGAAGACTTTTGGGTTAGACTTCAACCCTGGTCCCTCATCTCCAAGGGCAGATGGCACACGACATGAAGAACCAAATGTCATCGGACCTTTCGCCAACCTTGAAGGCCTCATCACCCGCGTCTTAGTTCAAGGGACTGCAGTGAATGAGCCTCCAGTTGACACTGAATCGGAAGAAGCTCCTGCAGTGCCGAAGCCAAAGAAGATGAAGAAGCCTAAAGCTTCAAAGCCTGCCCCTTCACCAAAAATCTCACGGGCGAAGCCACTAGCAACTGCACCTCCTGAAGACAGTGTGCAGTCTGAAGACTTATCACGCATCTCCAAGCCCCAGAAGGCCAAGATGCCTCTATCTCACACCGGCCAAGAGCTAACTGCTGCTGCCATTCTGCGCAATGACAACATTGATCTGTCAAGTGATGAAGATCTTGTAGATGACGTTCTTGAGCAACTCATCAAGAGCAAAGAAGAAGCAGAAATCTTCAATGATCTGCCTCTCTTTGATGTAACAATCATCCACACCTTCATTGATGAATGGTTTGACACGCCAAACATCAGCTTCGAAGATCTTCGGCTACCCATTGGCCTCAGTGTCGCCTTCCAAGGCACCATTGCTTCAGAGCTCGCTATTGCCCAGCGCATTGTTGAACTGAAGCAAAAGATTGACTATGAAAAGGCTCAGTTCAAGATGCATATGGCTAAGCTCAGCATGCAAGAAGTGAAGAACTTCAAGATCATGATGCACGAGCTCAAGGAAGCCTTTCTGAAGAAGCGTGCATAAGCTCAGGGTTCGCGTGAGTGCATGAAGACTCTGGCTGACAGATGTGTGCAAGCCTATAATGAGGCTGAGAAGCTCAAGGCGCTTGGGCGTCCTGGCATTGACCCCAGGATGGCCGCAAAGAAGAAGAAGAAGCCTGCTACGGCTGAACCTGAAGCACTAAGGCAAGAAGCAGTTCTGATTGTCTTCCCAACAAGAGTGACTGGCTCGAAGCCAAAAAGCCGGTCAACCGCTTCAGAGCTCAAGAAGACAAGGACTACTGAGGCTGAAGCCAGGAAGAGGAAACACTCTGAAGCCTCTCCTACTGCCCCCTCCAAGAAGAAGAGGAAGACCAAGAAAGATCGGGCTGCTCCCACAGAGCCCTTGATAGTTGAACCCATTTCTATGGTCTATCCTGAAGCTGAACGTCAACTGACAATCCATGAGCCTGCTTCCACAGAGGCTCATGAAGCTGAAGACATTCCAGCAGCTGATCCCATCGCCGCTGAAGACATTGTTCAACATGACAATGTAGAAGATGGTGCAGTCCTTCCTCAGCATGAGAACAGCGAACTCATCAGCATTGGTCGTCCACTGATGCCAATTGCACAGGATGCTTCATGGGCGGATCGCCCACAAGAGGAAGAAGACTATGAGGCCCAGCCCACTCCAACTCCATAGGCGTCGTCTGCGTTTCGCAGGCTTCGCAAAGGTCCAAGGCCTCAAGTCTCTGCTAAAGACATTCCGGCTGCATCAGCCGCAGAAGAAGAAGTACCACAAGTTGCCACTTCCCAGTCCCACAAAGAAGCAGTTCTCCAGGAGAATGTGCTTGTGACTGACCCTCCAGCTAGTCAAGTGGAGGTTGAACATCGTGAGGCTGCCACAACCACCAATGAAGCTAATGTGGAGCCCTCCCTAACAAAGGCATCAGAAGACAGCGAAGCCACTGATCCAGCCACTTCTGTTCCTGAGTCTGCTGCCGGTCCCCAGTTCAACTATCATATTGAGCACAGGCCTCAGGTACAGAAGCCAATCCCAAGATTGCCAAGGTTCCCAGGTCCTGCATCAGCACCTGGATCCTTCAACATCAATGGATTCAGGGCAAACAACACATTCTTCAATAGCTCCAGGAACCCCTACTCAAGGGAAAGGATATCATTTGATCGGTTCTGGAGCTATCCTCAGCGAAGCTATTACTCATGCATTCTTTACAACCAAGGTCGCATCTTCCCACACAAGCGCCTTGACATTGAAGCTATAGCTGGTCTGCCCTGTCTGGAAGAAGCTTTGGATTGCTTCAAGCAAGTTGGACTGCTGCCATTCATTACTGACCAGGAACATTGGAATGAAGAGTTGCTGCTCCAATTCTATGCCACATTACACATCCGCGAGTACAGCAGAGATCCGAAGACTTGGGTCCTGGAGTGGATGACTGGCAACGTTCATCACGAAGCCAATGCATTTGACATCATTGAGCTCACTGGACTGCCCACTCCTGGCAATCTCTTCGAGCATGGCTGTCAGCTGCATACTAAAGCTATTGAGAGCATCTTTCAGAAGCCAGAACCTGATATGAGTCAGATGCTCAGCATGATGAAGCCATTGCCCCAAGATGCTGCTTATCCCACAGAGTTCTTCGTTGAAGACCTTGAGTATCTGCCAAGAACCATCTATCACATCATCAGGCGAACTCTCTGGCCCATCAAAGGGCACTCTCCAAATGCCAAGCTTCAGGGTGCAATGAAGACTTTGGTCTTTGATATACTTCATGGAAAATGCTTCAATGCACAGGACTTCTTCATACGCCAACTTGCTGCATCAGGCATTGATCTGTTTGGTTTGAAGTTCTACGCCCCTTGGGTCATGCGGCTGATCAAGCTACACTCCGCTATCTCGTATCAGCCCTCAGCCCGCAACCATCGAATCTTCTTGCCTGATGTGGATATGTCTACTGAAACCATATATTCTGAGCCTGCCAAGCAACCTCTAAGTCTTCAGAGTGAAGAACATCAGAGTTTTACTCAGAACGTTGAAGGTGTTGAAGCAGTCTCTCGGGTGTATCCTTTGGCTGGCACTACACGTGCACCACACCCTGCTTCCACTGAAGCCACTGACAGTACAGCTGCTCCAAGACCCAAGAAACGCACTCGTGTTCTCACCGACCGAGAGCTTCTTGTGGCCCTTCACCAGAAACAGGATAGGCATCATGACTGGTTGAAGCGTCAGATGAAAAGCCTCTTGGTGGATGTTAATCGCATTTGCAACCTTGCCACCAAGAATGCTTTCGTTGCCCATGAGACCTGTCGCCGCACATGGAAAGGGCTATCGGTGATGTGTTCTGAAGCTGATCTTCAAGAGGATGGCTTCACTGAGAGATTCAAGTTTGACTCCACACCTCCTCGAAGGGCTGTGCTGCTAGGAACTCCCTCCCTTGAAGACTCTGAGTTCTCTTCCTCTGCTACAACAGTGACTGCCAGAATTATTGAGGATGAAGATGATGCCACTTCACCGCCACCTCCTTCAGCACCGCCAAGCTCTTCAGCACCGCCAAACACCACCAACGACCCTGCTACTTCACCTACTCCTCATGGGAACGAGTAGAGACTCTATGTCTTCAAACCTTTTTGGTCCTTACTGACAAAAGGGGGAGAAGCATATGAGGTTGATAGTCTTCAAGCGGGTCCATATGGGCGGGTGCTTTATATTTTGCTTTGTGCTTACAACTCTCGTTTTGCTACATTTGGTTCTTTGAGTTGTAACACTTAAACTCGATGGTCGTCTGCTACTTATCTGCCACTTTCCGCATGTGCGACGATAAATTCCGCACTTAGATCATTCTGCAGACGTCCATTTTCCATTATGCATGTCATTATCTTCATATACTTTCACATGCATAGTGGATTGTCATCATAAGTTGAAGTTGATCTCCATAAGTACAACCTGCCATGTGCATTTGCATTCCAAAAGCAAATTACTTATATGCACATCTTCAGGGGGAGCCCTTGCAACTTATGAAGACAATTCCCTATCCTTTACAATTTCACAGATTATATTCCCCATTGAAAACTTCAACTAGTTTGTCATCAATCACCAAAAAGGGGGATATTGTAAGTGCATCTAGTGCCACCCCTAGTTGGTTTTGGAGTATTGACGACAAACCTAGTTGAGGGACTAATGTGTTTGTGAGAATTGCAGGATAACACAGGTAGAAGTCCCTCATTGATTCGGTTTTCCTACTAGAGATGGCCCCTAAAAATGTATGAAGACATTGAAGTCAAAGGTGGTATATGAAGATATTCACATTGAAGACTATGACAAGAGAAGAGACCACATGAAGACTATGGAGCTCAAAGACTTAGATCTTTCGTAGTTCTTTTCTTTTGTGTTGAGTCATAGGAACCACCGTACTGTTAAGTTGGGTCCAAGAGAACCAGTCAGAATGACTTAAGTGATGCCTAACCAAAAACCTATGTCTTCGAGTGAAGACTATGAGAGCGAATCTTGTCCAGAGTCGGACAAGTCAGCTTTGCTTGTAGCCCAAGTAAAGTTGCCGTCTGAGTTTGAAATCTGACCGTTGGAACACGTGTCAGTTCCTTAGTGACCCAGGGTCATTTCGGACAAATCAGGTCGGGTTGCCAAGTGGCTATAAATAGCCCAGCCCCTACAACCATAAACGGTTGGTTGCTCAGATTGAGAGTACGGCTTTTGTCGTTTGAGAGCAACCCACCTCGAAGCCTTTGAGAGAGAATTCCTTGCGAGGATAAAGCCCTAACCACCCAGAGCCAAAGAGAATTGGGCATCACTTAAGTCTTCTTGTCTGTGTGATCTGAAGACTTATTACACTTGAGGACTGTGCATCCTCCAGCCGGTTAGGCGTCACGTTCTGAGCATCCAAGAGACATTGTGGATTGCCGGTGAACAAAGTCTGTGAAGGTTTGGGAGTCTACCTTGAAGACTTACCAGAGTGATTGGGCGAGGTCTGTGTGACCTTAGCTCAAGGAGAATACGGTGAGGACTGGGTGTCCTGAGCTGCGTGTTCAGGACTGGGTGTCCGGGACTGTGTGTCCTAAGGTTTAAATACCTAGCTGCTCCAACCAGACGTACAGTTGTCACAGCAACTGGAACTGGTCCAACAAATCATTGTCTTCAACGAGTCACTGGTTTCATCTTCACTTCCCTTTACTTTCTGTTACTCCTTGTGAAGTCATTGTATGTTTGCACTATCATTTGTCTTCACTGAGTGACTGCGTGTTCTGTTTGGCTTCACAATATCTTCCTACCTGATCCTTACTATCTAGCTGCTATTAGTCTTTGCGCTTTCACTTCATTGAATACTTGACTATGGTTTGCCTAGTGTAGTCTACCTTCCGCTGCATGGTAATAGGTTTAATTTTATTGTTTGTCTTCAAAACTTCCACGTTTTGAAGACTTTCATAAAAATCGCCTATTCACCCCCCCTCTAGTCGATATAACGCACTTTCAGGGGGGAGGAGGCGTACGGCCCACCCTGGCTGCCCCTCTCTCTCTCCACTAAGGCCCATATGGCCCATTACTTCTCCCGGGGGGGGGGGTTCCGGTAACCCTCCGGCTCTCCGGTTTTCTCTAAAATCGCCCGGAACACTTCCGGTGTCCAAATATAGCCGTCCAATATATCAATCTTTATGTCTTGACCATTTCGAGACTCCTCGTCATGTCCGTGATCACATCCGGGACTCCAAACTAACTTCGGTACATCAAAACTTATAAACTCATAATATAACTGTCATCGAAACCTTAAGCGTGCGGACCCTACGGGTTCGAGAACAATGTAGACATGACCGAGACACGTCTCCGGTCAATAACCAATAGCGGAACCTGGATGCTCATATTGGCTCCTACATATTCTATGAAGATCTTTTATCGGCCAGACCACATAACAACATACGTTGTTCCCTTTGTCATCGGTATGTTACTTGCCCGAGATTCGATCGTCGGTATCTCAAATACCTAGTTCAATCTCGTTACCGGCAAGTCTCTTTACTTGTTTCGTAATACATCATCTTGCAACTAAATCATTAGTTGTAATGCTTGCAAGGCTTATGTGATGTGCATTACCGAGAGGGCCCAGAGATACCTCTCCGACAATCGGAGTGACAAATCCTAATATCGAAATACGCCAACCCAACATCTACCTCTGGAGACACCTGTAGAGCTCCTTTATAATCACCCAGTTACGTTGTGACATTTGGTAGCACACAAAGTGTTCCTCCGGCAAACGGGAGTTGCATAATCTCATAGTCACAGGAACATGTATAAGTCATGAAGAAAGCAATAGCAACATACTAAACGATCGGGTGCTAAGCTAATGGAATGGGTCATGTCAATCAGATCATTCACCTAGTGATGTGATCCCGTTAATCAAATAACAACTCTTTGTCCATGGTTAGGAAACATAACCATCTTTGATTAACGAGCTAGTCTAGTAGAGGCATACTAGTGACACTCTGTTTGTCTATGTATTCACACATGTATTATGTTTCTGGTTAATACAATTCTAGCATGAATAATAAACATTTATCATGATATAAGGAAATAAATAATAACTTTATTATTGCCTCTAGGGCATATTTCCTTCAGTCTCCCACTTGCACTAGAGTCAATAATCTAGATTACACAGTAATGATTCTAACACCCATGGAGCTTTGGTGATGATCATGTTTTGCTCGTGGAAGAGGCTTAGTCAACGGGTCTGCTACATTCAGATCCGTATGTATTTTGCAAATCTCTATGTCTCCCACCTGGACTAGATCCCGGATGGAATTGAAGCATCTCTTGATGTGCTTGGTTCTCTTGTGAAATCTGGATTCCTTTGCCAAGGCAATTGCACCAGTATTGTCACAAAAGATTTTCATTGGACCCGATGCACTAGGTATGACACCTAGATCGGATATGAACTCCTTCATCCAGACTCCTTCGTTTGCTGCTTCCAAAGCAGCTATGTATTCCGCCTCACATGTAGATCCCGCCACGACGCTTTGTTTAGAACTGCACCAACTGACAGCTCCACCGTTTAATGTAAATACGTATCGGGTTTGCGATTTAGAATCGTCCGGATCAGTGTCAAAGCTTGCATCAACGTAACCAGTTACGATTAGCTCTTTGTCACCTCCATAAACGAGAAACATATAGTTAGTCCTCTTCAGGTACTTCAGGATGTTCTTGACCGCTGTCCAGTGATCAACTCCTAGATTACTTTGGTACCTCCCTGCTAGACTTATAGCAAGGCACACATCAGGTCTGGTACACAGCATTGCATACATGATAGAGCCTATGGCTGAAGCATAGGGAACATCTTTCATTTTCTCTCTATCTTCTGTAGTGGTCGGGCATTGAGTCTAACTCAACTTCACACCTTGTAACACAGGCAAGTACCCTTTCTTTGCTTGATCCATTTTGAACTTCTTCAAAACTTTTTCAAGGTATGTTCTTTGTGAAAGTCCAATTAAGCGTCCTGATCTATCTCTATAGATCTTTATGCCTAATATGTAAGCAGCTTCACCGAGGTCTTTCATTGAAAAACTCTTATTCAATTATCCCTTTATGCTATCCAGAAATTCTATATCATTTCCAATCAGTAATATGTCATCCACATATAATATTAGAAATGCTACAGAGCTCCCACTCACTTTCTTGTAAATACAGGCTTCTCCAAAAGTCTGTATAAAACCAAATGCTTTGATCACACTATCAAAGCGTTTATTCCAACTCCGAGAAGCTTGCACCAGTCCATATATGGATCGCTGGAGCTTGCACACTTTGTTAGCTCCCTTTGGATCGACAAAACCTTCTGGTTGTATCATATACAACTCTTCTTCCAGAAATCCATTCAGGAATGCAGTTTTGACATCCATCTGCCAAATTTCATAATCATAAAATGCGGCAATTGCTAACATGATTCGGACAGACTTAAGCATCACTACGGGTGAGAAGGTCTCATCGTAGTCAATCCCTTGAACTTGCCAAAAACCTTTTGTGACAAGTCGAGCTTTGTAGACAGTAATATTACCGTCAGCGTCAGTCTTCTTCTTGAAGATCCATTTATTCTCAATTGCTTGCCGATCATTGGGCAAGTCAACCAAAGTCCATACTTTGTTCTCATACATGGATCCCATCTCAGATTTCATGGCTTCAAGCCATTTTGCAGAATCTGGGCTCACCATCGCTTCTTCATAGTTTGTAGGTTCATCATGATCAAGTAGCATGACTTCCAGAACAGGATTACCGTACCACTCTGGCGCGGATCTCACTCTGGTTGATCTATGAGGTTCAGTAGTATCTTGTTCTGAAGTTTCATGATCATTATCATTAGCTTCCTCACTAATTGGTGTAGGTGTCACAGAAACAGGTTTCTGTGATGTACTACTTTCGAATAAGGGAGTAGGTACAGTTACCTCGTCAAGTTCTACTTTCCTCCCACTCACTTCTTTCGAGAGAAACTCCTTCTCCAGAAAGTTTCCAAATTTAGCAACAAAAGTCTTGCCTTCGGATCTGTGATAGAAGGTGTATCCAATAGTTTCCTTTGGATATCCTATGAAGACACATTTCTCTGATTTGGGTTCGAGCTTATCAGGTTGAAGCTTTTTCACATAAGCATCGCAGCCCCAAACTTTCAGAAACGACAACTTTGGTTTCTTGCCAAACCACAGTTCATAAGGCGTCATCTCAACGGATTTTGATGGTGCCCTATTTAACGTGAATGTGGCCGTCTCTAGAGCGTATCCCCAAAATGATAGCGGTAAATCAGTAAGAGACATCATAGATCGTACCATATCTAGTAAAGTACGATTACGATGTTCGACACACCATTACGCTGTGGTGTTCCGGGTGGCGTGAGTTGCGAAACTATTCCACATTGTTTCAAATGTACACCAAACTTGTAACTCAATTATTCTCCTCCACGATCAGATCGTAGGAATTTTATTTTCTTGTTACGATGATTTTCAACTTCACTGTGAAATTCTTTGAACTTTTCAAACGTTTCAAACTTGTGTTTCATTAAGTAGATATACCCATATCTGCTTAAGTCATCTGTGAAGGTGAGAAAATAACGATATCTGCCATGAGCCTCAACATTCATCGGACCACATACATCTGTATGTATGATTTCTAACAAATCTATTGCTCTCTCCATAGTACCGGAGAACGGTGTTTTTGTCATCTTACCCATAAGGCACGGTTCGCAAGTACCAAGTGATTCATAATCAAGTGGTTCCGAAAGCCCATCAGTATGGAGTTTCTTCATGCGCTTTATACCGATATGACCTAAACGGCAGTGCCACAAATATGTTGCACTATCATTATCAACTCTGCATCTTTTGGTTTCAACACTATGAATATGTGTGTCACTACTATCGAGATTTAATAAGAATAGACCACTCTTTAAGGGTGCATGACCATAAAAGATATTACTCATGTAAATAGAACAACCATTATTCTCTGATTTAAATGAATAACAGTCTCGCATCAAACAAGATCCAGATATAATGTTCATGCTTAACGCTGGCACCAAATAACAATTATTTAGGTCTAATATTAATCCAGAAGGTAGATGTAGAGGTAGCGCGCCGACTGCGATCACATCGACTTTGGAACCGTTTCCCACGCGCATCATCACCTCGTCCTTAGCCAATCTTCGCTTAATCCGTAGTCCCTGTTTCGAGTTGCAAATATTAGCAACAGAACCAGTATCAAATACCCAGGTGCTATAGCGAGCATTAGTAAGGTACACATAAATAACATGTATATCACATATACCTTTGTTCACCTTGCCATCCTTCTTATCCGCCAAATACTTGAGGCAGTTCCGCTTCCAGTGACCAGTCTGCTTGCAGTAGAAGCACTCAGTTTCAGGCTTAGGTCCAGGTTTGGGTTTCTTCTCTTGAGTAGCAACTTGCTTGCTGTTCTTTTTGAAGTTCCCATTCTACTTCCCTTTGTCCTTTTTCTTGAAAATAGTGGTCTTGTTGACCATCAACACTTGATGCTCCTTCTTAATTTCTACCTCCGCAGCTTTCAGCATTGCGAAGAGCTCGGGAATAGTCTTATTCATCCCTTGCATATTATAGTTCATCACGAAGCTCTTGTAGCTTGGTGGCAGTGATTGGAGAATTCTGTCAATGACGCAATCATCTGGAAGATTAACTCCCAATTGAATCAAGTGATTATTATACCCAGACATTTTGAGTATATGCTCACTGGCAGAACTGTTCTCCTCCATCTTGCAGCTATAGATATTATTGGAGACTTCATATCTCTCAATCCGGGCATTTGCTTGAAATATTAACTTCAACTCCTGGAACATCTCATATGCTCCATGACGTTCAAAACGTCGTTGACGTCCCGATTCTAAGCCGTAAAGCATGGCACACTGAACTATCGAGTAGTCATCAGCTCTGCCAGACGTTCATAACATCTGGTGTTGCTCCAGCAGCTGGCCTGGCACCCAGCGGTGCTTCCAGGATGTAATTCTTCTGTGCAGCAATGAGGATAATCCTCAATTTATGGACCTAGTCCGTGTAATTGCTACCATCATCTTTCAACTTTGCTTTCTTAAGGAACGCATTAAAATTCAACGGAACAACAACACGGGCCATCTATCTACAATCAAACATAGACAAGCAAGATACTATCAGGTACTAAGTTCATGATAAATTTAGGTTCAATTAATCATATTACTTAAGAACTCCCACTTAGATAGACATCCCTCTAATCCTCTAAGTGATTACGTGATCCAAATCAACTAAACCATGTCCGATCATCATGAGAGATGGAGTAGTTTCATTGGTGAACATCGCTATGTTGATCATATCTGCTATATGATTCACGCTCGACCTTTCGGTCTCCGTGTTCCGAGGCCATATCTTCATATGCTTGGCTCGTCAAGTATAACCTGAGTATTCCGTGTGTGCCACTGTTTTGCACCCGTTGTATTTGAACGTAGAGCCTATCACACCCGATCATCATGTGGTGTCTCAGCACGAAGAACTTTCGCAATGGTGCATACTCAGGGAGAACACTTCTTGATAATTAGTGAGAGATCATCTTATAATGCTACCGTCAATCAAAGCAAGATAAGATGCATAAAAGATAAACATCACATGCAATCAATATAAGTGATATGATATGGCCATCATCATCTTGTGCTTGTGATCTCCATCTTCGAAGCACCGTCGTGATCACCATCGTCACCGGCGCGACACCTTGATCTCCATCGTAGCATCGTTGTCATCTCTCTAATCTTATGCTTCCACGACTATCGCTACCGCTTAGTCATAAAGTAAAGCATTACAACGCGATTGCATTGCATACAATAAAGCGACAACCATATGGCTCCTGCCAGTTGCCGATAACTCGGTTACAAAACATGATCATCTCATACAATAAAATTTAGCATCATGTCTTGACCATATCACATCACAACATGCCCTGCAAAAACAAGTTAGACATCCTCTACTTTGTTGTTGCAAGTTTTTACGTGGCTGCTATGGGCTTAAGCAAGAACCAATCTTACCTACGCATCAAAACCACAACGATAGTTTGTCAAGTTGGTGCTGTTTTAACCTTCGCAAGGACCGGGCGTAGCCACACTCGGTTCAACTAAAGTTGGAGAAACTGTCACCCGCTAGCCACCTTTGTGCAAAGCACGTCGGGAGAACCGGTCTCGCGTAAGCGTACGCGTAATGTCGGTCCGGGCCGCTTCGTCCAACAGTACCGCCGAACAAAAGTATGACATGCTGGTAAGAAGTATGACTTATATCGCCCAGAACTCACTTGTGTTCTACTCGTGCATATAACATCAACACATAAAACCGAGGCTCTGATACCACTGATGGGTTTCGTAGTAATTTCAAAAAAATCCTACGCACACGCAAGATCATGGTGATGCATAGCAACGAGAGGGGAGAGTGTGATCTATGTACCCTTGTAGATCGACAACGGAAGCGTTAGCACAACGTGGTTGATGTAGTCGTACATCTTCACGGCCCGGCCGATCAAGCACCGAAACTACGACACCTCCGAGTTCTAGCACACGTTCAGCTCGATGACGATCCCCGGACTCCAATCCAGCAAAGTGTCGGGGAAGAGTTCCATCAGCACGACGGCGTGGTGACGATCTTGATGTACTACCGTCGCAGGGCTTCGCCTAAGCACCGCTATGATATTATCGAGGACTATGGTGGAAGGGGGCACCGCACACTGCTAAGAATATGATCACGTGGATCAACTTTTGTGTCTATGGGGTGCCCCCTTGCCCCTGTATATAAAGGATCAAGGGGAGGAGGCCGGCCAGCCCCTATGGCATGCCAAGGAGGAGTCCTCCTCCTAGTAGGAGTAGGACTCCTACTAGGAGGGGGAAAGAAGTGGGGAGGGAGAAGGAAAGGGGGGCGCCGCCCCCCCTCTCCTAGTCCAATTCGGACCAGGGGGGAGGAGGCGCGCGGCCCACCCTGGCTGCCCCTCTCTCTCTCTCCACTAAGGCCCATATGGCCCATTACTTCTCCCGGGGGGGTTCCGGTAACCCTCCGGCTCTCCGGTTTTCTCCGAAATCACCCGGAACACTTCCAGTGTCCAAATATAGCCATCCAATATATCAATCTTTATGTCTCGACCATTTCGAGACTCCTCGTCATGTCCGTGATCACATCCAGGACTCCGAACTAACTTCGGTACATCAAAACTTATAAACTCATAATATAACTGTCATCGAAACCTTAAGCGTGCGGACCCTACGGGTTCGAGAACAATGTAGACATGACCGAGACACGTCTCCGGTCAATAACCAATAGCGGAACCTGGATGCTCATATTGGCTCCTACATATTCTACAAAGATCTTTTATCGGTCAGACCGCATAACAACATACATTGTTCCCTTTGTTATCGGTATGTTACTTGCCCGAGATTCGATCATCGGTATCTCAAATACCTAGTTCAATCTCGTTATCGGCAAGTCTCTTTACTCGTTTCGTAATACATCATCTTGCAACTAACTCACTAGTTGTAATGCTTGCACGGCTTATGTGATGTGCATTACCGAGAGGGCCCAGAGATACCTCTCCGACAATCGGAGTAACAAATCCTAATCTCGAAATACGCCAACCCAACATCTACCTTTGGAGACACCTGTAGAGCTCCTTTATAATCACCCAGTTATGTTGTGACGTTTGGTAGCACACAAAGTGTTCCTCCGGCAAACGGGAGTTGCATAATCTCATAGTCATAGGAACATGTATAAGTCATGAAGAAAGCAATAGCAAGATACTAAACGATCGGGTGCTAAGCTAATGGAATGGGTCATGTCAATCAGATCATTCACCTAATGATGTGATCCCGTTAATCAAATAACAACTCTTTGTCCATGGTTAGGAAACATAACCATCTTTGATTAACGAGCTAGTCTAGTAGAGGCATACTAGTGACACTCTGTTTGTCTATGTATTCACACATATATTATGTTTCCGGTTAATACAATTCTAGCATGAATAATAAACATTTATCATGATATAAGGAAATAAATAATAACTTTATTATTGCCTCTAGGGCATATTTCCTTCACATGTTCCGTTGTATTTTGGGCCAGATTAAGCACACTAATCGGTGTGTTGAGGTACTCCGTTGCCTTGACGTGTATGTTGGAGTTAGTATTATGACCCTAGGTGTCCTCGAGAATTTAGCAATGCTTTCTTATCCTTAGTGTGATGATTCTGGCCATCATTCTTGAAAGCATCCCGTGATGCCATTTAGTGGTAGGTATTCTACTCCTGTGTTCTTGACCCAAGAATCACTCTGTTCACTTCATGTTGATAGTGATTGTTAGTTCCTTTAGGATATTAGTAACCTTGCAATAGTCCTCAAGTGAAAGTGGATACTTTAAAATGCGCAAGATAAGCGTGAGTGCTATGGATGGCGTTCTCGTAGGGGAATGGGAGCGGATCCATAGTGGTGTATTGGTATGGTGAATTTGTGGACTCGTGTGCGCCACCTCAAAAGAGTTAATTGCAGTCGGAGTTCACGTTAGCCACTGATTCAAAGATGGCTTGCTACAGTTAAACTCCACCACCCCCTTTGTTGATACCGATGCATATGTAGATAGTTTTGATGTAAGTCTTGCTGGGTACATTTGTACTCACGTTTGCCTATTTTATGTTTTTGAAGAGAGACGTCAGTCTCTCTAGTAGTTCCGCGTGGACTTCGACATTTAGCTTGTTACCTTAGCTACGATCTTGTACCTTGGGAGGGTCTTGTAGATAGTCAGGCTTCTCAGCCTTTTCCATTTGTAGATGCCTGTACTCAGACATGTTAAGCTTCCGCGTGTGCTTTGACTTGTATGCTCTGTATGTTGGGTCATGAGACCCATGTTTGTAATTTCTGGCTCCTCGGAGCCTAATGAATAATACTTGAGTCGTAGAGTTATGTTGTGATGCCATGTTGTATTTACACATATCGAGCATATTGTGTGTATGATTGAAATGCTTGGTATGTGTGGGATCCGACAACCTAGTTGTTTATCCTTGGTAGCCTCTCTTATGGGAAAATGTAGTCTTGTGCTACCATGGGCCATAGTAGTCTGCTATAGCCCGTTTCACTGGAGTCCTGCTAGCCCAGCACTACTGCTCCGGAACACTTGACTGGCCGGCATGTGATTCACTTCGTTCCTGTGTCTGTCCCTTCGGGGAAATGTCACACGGTGACATCGAGAGTCCTTCCTAGCCTGCTACAGCCCGGGTTCCCAGAGTCCTGTTAGCCAGTGCTACAGCCCGGATTTGCACGCTGCTGACCGACATGCTCGATGTTGATTCATGTATGCCTGTCCCCGTAAGTTAGTGCCACTTTGGGTTCATGACTAGTCATGTCGGCCCGGGTTCTCTGTCATATGGATGCTAGCGACACTATCATATACGTGAGCCAAAAGGCGCAAATGGTCCTGGGCCATGATAAGGCGACACCCGTGGGAATACCATGCGTGAGGCCGCAAAGTGATATGAGGTGTTACAGGCTAGATCGGTGTGACTTAGAATCGTGGTCCTGATAGAAAGGTATATTTGATATACATGTTATTGATGTGTACCTTACTAATGCTCATAGTAGCGCCTGGGTATTTGATACTGGTTCTATTGCTCATATTTGCAACTCGAAACAGGGGCTATGGATTAAATGAAGATTGGCTAAGGACGAGGTGAGATGCTCGTGGGAAACGGTTCCAAAGTCTATGTGATCGCCGTCGACAGGCTACCTCTACATCTACCGCCGGGATTAGTTTTAGACCCAAATAATTGTTATTTGGTGCCAATGTTGAGCATGAACATTATATCTGGATCTTGTTTGATGTGGGACAATTATTCATTTAAATCAGAGAATAATGGTTGTTCTATTTATATGAGTAATATCTTTTATGGTCATGCACCCTTGATGAGTGGTCTATTTTTGTTGAATCTCGATTGTAGTGATACACATATTCATAATATTGAAGACAAAAGATGCAAGGTTAATAATGATAGTGCAACTTATTTGTGGTACCGCCATTTAGGTCATATTGGTGTAAAGCGCATGAAGAAACTCCATGCTAATGGGCTTTTGGAATCACTTGATTATGAATCACTTGATGCTTGCGAACCATGCCTCATGGGTAAGATGACTAAGACTCCATTCTCCGGAACAATGGAGCGAGCAATTTACTTATTGGAAATAATACATACTGATATATGCGGTCCGACGAGTGTTGAGGCTCGCGACCGATACATTATTTTCTGACCTTCACAAATGATTTGAGCAAATATGGGTATATCTACTTAATTAAACATAAGTCTGAAACATTTGAAAAGTTCAAAGAATTTCAGAGTGAAGTGGAAAATCATCGTAACAAAAAAAATAAAGTTTCTACGATCTAATCGTGGAGGTGAATATTTGAGTTATGAGTTTGGTCTTCATTTGAAACAATGTGGAATAGTTTCGCAACTCACGCCACCTGGAACACCACAGCGTAATGGTGTGTCCGAACATCATAATCGTACTTTATTAGATATGGTGCGATCTATGATGTCTGTTACTGATTTACCACTATCATTTTGGGGTTATGCTTTAGAGACGGTTGCATTCACGTTAAATAGGGCACCATCTAAATCCGTTGAGATGATACCATATGAAGTGTGGTTTGGCAAGAAACCAAAACTGTCATTTCTTAGAGTTTGCGGCTGCGATGCTTATGTGAAAAAGGTTCAACCTAATAAGCTTGAACCCAAATCGGAGAAATGTGTCTTCATAGGATACGCAAAAGAGGCTGTTGGGTACACCTTCTATCATAGATCTGAAGGCAAGATATTCGTTGTGAAGAATGGATCATTTCTAGAGAAGGAGTTTCTCTCGAAAGAAGTGAGTGGGAGGAAAGTAGACCTTGATGAGGTAATTGTACCTTCTCCCTTATTGGAAAGTAGTTTATCATAGAAATCAGTTGCAGTGATTCCTACACCAATCAGTGAGGAAGCTAATGATGATGATCATGAAACTTCTGATCAAGTTACAAATGAACCTCGTAGGTCGACCAGAGTACGATCCGCACCAGAGTGGTACGGTAATCCTGTTCTAGAGGTCATGTTACTTGACCATGACGAACCTACGAACTATGAGGAAGCGATGATGAGCCCAGATTCTGTGAAATGGCTTGAGGCCATGAAATTTGAGATGGGATCCATGTATGAGAACAAAGTGTGGACTTTGGTTGACTTGCCTGATGATCGACAAGCCATAGAGAATAAATGGATCTTCAAGAAGAAGACTGACGCTAACGGTAATGTTACTGTCTACAAAGCTCGACTTGTTGCGAAAGGTTTTTGACAAGTTCAAGAGTTGACTATGATGAAACCTTCTCACCTGTAGCAATGCTTAAGTCTGTCCGAATCATGTTAGCAATTGCCGCATTTTATGATTATGAAATTTGGCAAATGGATGTCAAAACTGCATTCCTTAATGGATATCTTAAAGAAGAGTTGTATACGATGCAACCAGAAGGTTTTGTCGATCCAAAAGGCGCTAACAAAGTGTGCAAGCTCCAGCGATCCATTTATGGACTGGTGCAAGCCTCTCGGAGTTGGAATATACGTTTTGATAGTGTGATCAAAGCATATGGTTTTATACAGACTTTTGGAGAAGCTTGTATTTACAAGAAAGTGAGTGGCAGCTCTGTAGCATTTCTAATATTATATGTGGATGCCATATTGTTGATTGGAAATAATATTGAATTTCTGGATAGCATAAAAGGATACTTGAATAATAATTTTTCAATGAAAGACCTGGGTGCAGCTGCTTATATGTTGGGCATCAAGATCTATAGAGATAGATTAGTACGCTTAATTGGAATTTCACAAAGCACATACCTTGATAAATTTTGAAGAAGTTCAAAATGGATCAATCAAAGAAAGGGTTCTTGCCTGTGTTACAAGGTGTGAAGTTGAGGAAAACTCAATTCCAGACCACTGCAGAAAATAGAAAGAGAATGAAAGTCATTCCCTATGCCTCAGCCATAGGCTCTATAAAGTATGCTATGCTGTGTACCAGACCTATTGTGTACCTTTCCATGAGTTTTGCAAGGGGGTATGATAGTGATCCAGGAGTGGATCACTAGACAGCGGTCAAAGTTATTCTTAGTTACCTAAGAGGACTAAGGAAATATTTCTCGGTTATGGAGGTGATAAAGAGTTTGTCGTAAAGAGTTATGTCGACGCAAGCTTTTACACCGATCCGGATGAATCTGACTCTCAATCTGGATACATATTGAAAGTGGGAGCAATTAGCTAGAGTAGCTCCATGTAGAGCATTGTAGACATAGACAATTTGCAAAATACAAACGGCTCTGAATGTGGCAGACCCGTTGACTAAACTTCTCTCACAAGTAAAACATGATCACACCTTAGTACTCTTTGGGTGTTAATCACATAGTGATGTAAACTAGATTATTGACTCTAGTAAACCCTTTGGGTGTTAGTCACATGGTGTTGTGAAAAAATCACATAAAGATGTGAACTATTGGTGTTAAATCACATGATGATGTGAACTCGATTATTGACTCTAGTGCAAGTGGGAGACAGAAGGAAATACGCCATAGAGACAATAATAAAGTTGTTATTTATATTTCCTTATATCATGATAAATGTTTATGATTCATGCTAGAATTGTATTAACCGGAAACTTTATACATGTGTCCCTAGTATGTCTCTACTAGACTAGCTCGTTAATCAAAGATGGTTAAGTTTCCTGACCATAAACATGTGTTGTCATTTGATGAACGGGATCACATCATTAGAGAATGATGTGATGGACAAGACCCATCCGTTAGCTTAGCATAATGATCATTTAGTTTTATTGCTATTGCTTTCTTCATGACTTATACATGTTCCTCTGACTATGCGATTATGCAACTCCCGAATACCGGAGGAACACCTTGTGTGCTATAAAATGTCACAATGTAACTGGGTGATTCTAAAGATGCTCTACAGGTGTCTCTAATGGTGTTTGTTGAGTTGGCATAGATCGAGATTAGGATTTATCACGCCATGTATCAGAGAGGTATCTCTGGGCCCTCTCGGCAATGCACATCACTATGAGCCTTGCGAGCAATGTGACTAATGAGTTAGTTATGGGATGATGCATTACGGAACGAGTAAAGAGACTTGCCAGTAACGAGATTGAACTAGGTATGATGATACCGACGATCGAATCTCGGGCAAGTAACATACCGATGACAAAGGAAATAACGTATGTTGTTATGTGGTTTGACCGATAAAGATCTTTGTAGAATATGTAGGAGCCAAAATGAACATCCAGGTTCCTCTATTGGTTATTGACCGGAGATGTGTCTCGGTCATGTCTACATAGTTCTCGAACCCGTAGGGTCCGCACACTTAACGTTCGATGACAATTTGTATTATGAGTTATGTGTTTTTGATGACCAAAGTTTGCTCGGAGTCCCGGATGAGATCACGGACATGACAAGGAGTCTCAAAATGGTCAAGACATAAAGAATGATATATTGGACGATGTTATTCGGACACCAGAAGAGTTCCGATATGTACCGGGTAAAAACGGGTTGCGGGAGGGGTTACCGGAACCCCCAAGGGAAGTAATGGGCCAACATGGGCCTTAGGGGAGAGAGAGGGCAGGCCACGAGGAGGTGGCGCGCCCCCCAAGGGGAGTCCGTATAGGACTAGGGGAGGGGCACGACCCCCTTTCTCTCTCCCTCTCCCTCTCCCTTCCTTCTTCCCCCTTCCACCAAGTGGAATCCTACTAGGACTTGGAGTCCTAGTAGGACTCCTCTCTCCTGGTGCACCCTACAGGGACGACCGTCCTCCCCCTCTCCTTCTTTATATAGGGAGGCAGGGGCACCCTATAACACACAAGATCAATTGTCTTAATCGTGTGCGGTGCCACCCTCCACAGTTTACCACCTTAGTCATATTGCCGTAGTGCTTAGGCGAAGCCCTATGCTGATCACATCATCAACACTGTCGCCACGCCGTCGTGCTGAGGAAACTCTGCCTCATCCTCAACTGAATCAAGAGCTCAAGGGACATCATCATGCTGAACGTGTGCTGAACACGGAGGTGCCATACATTCGGTACTTGGATCGGTTGGATCGTGAAGACGTTCGACTACATCAACCACATTACTAAACGCTTCCACTTTCGATCTACGAGGGTACATAGACACAGTCTCCCCTGTCGTTGCTATGCATCTGCTAGTTAGATCCTGCGTGATCGTAGGAATTTTTTGGAAATTGCATGCTACGTTCCCCAACAAAACCCACCGTGTTCTCTTCCCGAACTCCCTTGAAAAGAGACGGTCACGGTTACACACGCGACTGGTGTATTTTAGTTGCATTTAGTGTCAAGTTCTCTACAACCGAACATTATAAATTTCCAAGTCGACACATAACTGTGTGCATGGCTTCCAAAAAGATTTTACCCTGTAGGGGTGCTCTCTAGGTAGTCAATTATAAATTACCACACGCATCCGATGGAACATCCTCACACCGTGATAACACAATGCGTACGATAAAGAATCCCGGTGGATAGGCCACTCGTCTAAGGAAAAAACTAAACTAGCAAGACCGCCCGACGTGTCGGCGATCCTGATAAGAGCCACACATATCTCGTTCTCAGGACACGATCAGATAGGTCAATCTACGAGTAAAACCAGTCCCCGAGTTGCCCCGCGGTGGCCCCGAAGTTTACCCATTTGGGACCAACACCATCGACACTGGCCCACCTATATTATGTTGAATTTAGAATCCGCGGGTAGCACTAACTCCCTATGCGTTAATTTAATTAATCATGATTATTATGTTGGAAAATTTTAAAACCAAAGTTGGGCCTTGCTGGAAGAGTTTTATCCTAAGAAAATGATCCGTGGGGTCCTCATAAAACCCCACACATGTTAGGAGCGCTCATCATGGAACATAACACCGGTATGATGGAAACTAGGATGGCAAGAGTGGAACAAGACACCAACCAAACGGCCGAGCCTTCCAACCTTTACCAAGTATATAGATGCATTAAATAAATAAGAGATATTGTGATATCCATGTCCCAACATGGAACAACCTTCTCTGCACCTACAACTAGCAATGCTATAAGAGGGTTGAGCAAAGTGATAACATAGCGAAACAACAGTTTGTTGGGATGGTGGAGGTTAGAGGATGTATCATGGCAATTTGTGAGGCTTACAAACTAGTGGTAGGTAAAGAGACATAGCGATAGCATCAAGACAACTATCAATCAAAGATAGTAGTGATATCCAAGGTAATGGTCATCTTGCCTCGAATCCTGCTAGGAAGAAGACCGAATCCATGAAGAAGACGAACAGGCATAGTCGAAATGATCCTCACAATCGCATCGTTACCGGGAACTATCAATAAGAAGCACAACCAAAAAGAAGCAAACAACACAGTAAGCAACCATCACATAGACATGGCAAGATATAATCAAGTATGATGCATGTCCAGTTTAATGAGTCATGGCATGGCAAAGTCAACAAACAACACTACAAATTAAGTGAAGCTCTGCAACGAGTTGCATATTGAAGAAACTCCACATTTCATTATTTAGTCAACTCTTTGTTTACATGCCCAACCATATTAAATGTTGTTAAACATGGCAAGATGTGAAGCATGAATAAACTATCTAGCTAGGCAATCTAAATGAGGCCGAAAACAACACATAACAATTTCGGAAATCTCTATATGTTATTTTCGAATTTGCTACTGTTCTACCATAAACACAATTTTAAAGTTGTTAGACATTCAAAGTAAGTGCACCTTGTTATCATAGACATTTTTCTACCCAATTTACATATATAATTTTTTAATTTAGGGCTAAGGTTAATTAGTTAAGAAATAAACCATTTTAGCATGTCATTTATGCGAATTAATGCAAGCAACAATTTTAAACATTTCTATCACAGAAGAGAGTTGCATATAATTAAGCTACACAATATTCTGACCATTTGAAATATATCAAGTTTTTACATGTGATGCACGGTTATTTAGATATGGACAAGACAATGAAATGGCATTTTCTATTATTATGCAATGTCCTGGAATATTGTTAAAATTGCAGCAGGAAAAAACCGTAGTTGGGTCGAAACTGGGCATGCTGGGCTGTAACAAGAATGAGCACATGATCACAAAACGTGCCCAGGGCAAGGGTTTGCGGTGGTTCTCACATTGGGCCTTGAGGCCGGTCGGGCTAGCCGGGCTGCCGGGCTAAAGTCGAGGTGGGTTGTCGAGGAGGTGGACTGGCATGGTCGATGGAGATGGGACCCACGTGAGCTGGCCAGTGGTCAACGCGACCCGAGCGGGCGATGGCTTTCGTCTCTCTACTCGAGCGCTCACATAAGCATGAGACCTACGACGGTAGGACTTGCGAGGCTCTAGAGATGGGTGGCGGAAGGGGCGGAGCCAGGATTTGACCATAGGGGGGGCGAAGGACACATTGAAACACACAAGAGACATAATTCAAAAAAATTCAAATTTTAAATATTGTAGCGATATCAAATACTTAACTGTAGAAGCTTTGCAATAAAAAACTACTCCCTTTGATCGATAATATTTGATGTTGGTTTTGTATAAAGTTGTATACTAAGCCAACATCAATTAATTTGGATTGGAGAGATACATTTCTACTAGCTTGAACGAGGATCTACGCCTCCCACTCAGTTGGTCAAACAAATCAATAATCTCAAAAAACATTGAACTTTGCAGCTATGAATTGGGACATTATGTCCAGTTGATTGCTCTATGATATCTAACATGCGCAATTGGATTTGCATTTTCAACAGTAGACCTAGAGTTTGTAGCAATTGGCTTGAAAAATTTACTAATCGGTGGTGCCTTTCTTTTCATGACCTATGAAATTTTGGAATCTGTAATTGATCTGTGTAATCAAACTGACCGACAAGTGAGACAACTAGAATTGTATGAAGCTGTAGACAATAATACCTTCATCTAATAGTCTGATTCATGGGATCAAGTAAAAATTGGATGGATTTACCGTCCGGCTGGTCATAATCCATAGACTCACATAGTCTCCATTACTTGGCAGACACGCGACAAGCGGCAGGCGGGCAGCTTTGCTGATCACCAAGCGCTGACGGCGCCACGCCCGGCGGCCGACGACAACAAAGACCTAGCGGGCCGTCGAAGAAACAGTCCACGAAGTCCTCAACCGCCTGACCGCGTGCGTCGATCAGTGAGGATCAATTAGCGAGTACGTGATGGTGGTCCGTGGCAGGATTAGCCATGTTGTATTCGTT
>NC_057809.1:365114252-365121972 GCF_018294505.1 Triticum aestivum | reverse complement strand
CGGGTCCGGTCAACACGATGCCGGGTCCAGTCAACATAGTGTCGGGTCCGGGCGGGGTTGGAGGGGCTTCGGTGAGGGTGGCGCAAGGCATTCATGGCGCGGCGGGGTTGGAGCTGCACAACCACGTGCAGAGAAGAAAGAGAGGTTAGAAAGGAATGGAAAAACGGAGAAGAGGAGAATGAGACGGGCGGCGGCAGGGTCTCACCGGCGAGGTTGTCGGTCGGCGGCGGCATGCTAGAGGTGCAGGAGGAGAGAAAGCACGGGGAGGGGCTCCTCTCCTGATCTGGACGAGGGGGCATTGAGGGGCAGCGCTCATGCTTGGGTGCAGCGATGGATGGGATTTGCAGGCCTCCCACGGTCTCAAGCGGGCCCATAGCGGGAGGAGGGAGACAGAGGCGATGTTGTTGCACGCGATTGGACAAAGACAGCGGCTCAGGTGGCGGCTGGTCGGGCTGCTCGCTAAGACTAGCCACAGCTATAGGTGGCCAAACGGGCCGGGATAGCTGGGCCCGGTAGCACGGCCGACACAGCATGGGCCAAGCACGGCACGACACGTGCTAAACGGGCCAGGCCCGGCACGCGACACGCCAGGGGCCGTGCATGGGCCTGAAGGCCGAGCACGCGGGCCGACACGGCACGGCCCATTTATCTTTTTTTATTTTTTATGTATCCTAATGTGGCCCAACAGGTAAAAATAGGCTAAAAACACCTAGTGCGCAAAATAGGTGGCAGATTAGCGGGCCTAGCGTGCCTGTGGGTCGGCTTGATTAGCATATGGGCCGTGCCTGGGCTGCAGGCTACAACATGTGGGCTGGCACGGCATGGTCCGTATAATAATCGTGCCTCGGCGGGCCGGTCCGTGCCAGGAACGATTAGGATGGGCCGTGTCATGCCGGGCCGGGCCGACTCGTTTGGCCAGCTATAGCCATAGCCACAATGGGATTAACTTCAGCAGTAACATCGAGTCCAACTCCGCAAATTTGCTTATGTGGCAATGAGTTAATGAGGAGAGAGGTAGTTTGAATAACTTAGCTAGTTACTGTAACATCACTTGTCACAATGCAATATGAGTTTATAACCTAATAAATGAAGCTTTGCATGTTACCACACTTATGTTACTACCCACTATGAAGGTAGTAACATAGTCTCAGGATATGTGTATGTTACTAGTGTATGTTACTTTCCACTGTGGCTAGTCTAAGGTGTTGGGGGTGGATCCCGAGGGAGGCGGCAACTGGAGCTGCAAGGAGGGGTAGGGGATAGGGATTTTGCCTGATTGGAAGGAGGGAGGTGTTTAAATAGGGAATCTAGGGTGTTGGGGGTGTTTAGGGGGTTTCGGGACCCTCCGATCTCGATCGGACGGTTCCTGATGGAGGAGGGGGTAGGTGGATTTAGTGGGCTGTGTAGGAGGCCATGGGCTGAGATTAGAGGGGAGTGGTGCGTCCCAACATATGTTTTAAATACCAAAAACGTCCGACATTTTTACCAGCTATAGTGCTGCTATAGTAAATGGTTGGGCTATCAAGCAACCTCCGAATGCGACGAAATTTGGCAGGTGGTCTACCAATAATATAATAAGACCGCACACCAACTTTCAACTCATTCCGGGAATGTTTTGTTCCCACTTAGAAAATAATTATAAAATGATGTCACGGGTGCGAGCAAGTGCGGTTGGTCTCGGAACAGTCAACAAAGAGAACGAGGAGGATCAGTAACTTTGAACGGATGCAAGTTTTCTGAAAACATGCGGATGCAATGCGCATGATGAGATGATAAATGCAACAAACAAATGAAACACATGGCTACAACGAAATTAAATGGAATGCATCTAAAACGTAGGTCTTTGGCTATTACATCCCTACCTTCTCAAACTTTTATCATCCAATACGTTTTCACTAGGTTTGGTTCTTTGACGGTAACTAATGCTAATTCCTCAGAAGTCCTAGTAGTAAACATAGGAGTATCATCTTTTTTTGTTAGGAAGCAATCAAAGTACTTAATAGCTCCTTTCTGGAACTCAATCAACTTATATGCATGTTTTGGTCTCAGTGTCAGATGGATAATTTCCAGATAAAATTTTGCTAATTAGCACCCAAACCAATAAATTAAGAACACTACTAAGTAAACGAAAGTGCAAAAAGGGCATTGAGCAAGGTACATGGATCATGGCAAGAAAATTAGAAATCGAAAGCTTTAGGTGCTGCTTACGGGTCACAAACAAAAATCTGAGTTTCCCTTTTCTAATCCCTATCGGTACAGGGGATCAGGAAATCAGAGTCTGAGAAAGATATAAGTATGTGCGTGGATTAACTTCAGGGAACGAACGATCTACCAAAGCTATAAGAAGAGGGATTTCCATTTAGGAGGAGGTTGATGGAATCTGGAATATTGAATTACCTTCCTCCATTAATCCCGCTTAGCAGCAGAAAATCACAACTAGATCCAGCAGCGCGCCATAGACCTTGGCTCTGGCATAGCTCATTCGTTGCTACTTGGGAAAGAGAAGGAGTAGAAGCCAGAAGACCACGTGAGTGGGGAAAGCGGAGATTAATAGATTTGTTAGGATTCCTTTTGGTTTCGATTGAGAATCACTCAGTCTGTTACGAACATGGGATAATGATCTATTGAACGGGCAGATGGGTTAAGCATTACACACTGATAACCCACAAGTATAGGGGATCGCAATAGTTTTTTAGGGTAGTGTATTCAAGCCAAATTTATAGATTCGACACAAGCGGATCCAAAGAATATTTGTAAGTATTAGCAGTTGAGTTGTCAATTCAAACACACCTGAAGATTAAATGTCTACAACAATAACAGTTTTGTAGTTGTTGTAACAGTAGCAGTAGCAATATTAACTTAGCAAGAACAATATGTGGAAAACTCGTAGGCATTGGATTAGTGATTATGTTGGATAATATTCATCATCTAACAGTCATAACCTAGGGCGACACAGAACTAGCTCCACTTCATAAATATAATGTAGGCATGTATTCCGTAAATAGTCATACGTGCTGATGGAAAAGAACTTGCATGACATCTTTTGTCCTACCCTCCCGTGGCAGCGGGGTTCATAAGGAAACTAAGGGATATTAAGGCCTCCTTTTAATAGTGAACCGAAACAAAGCATTAACACATAGTGAATACATGAACTCCTCAAACTATGGTCATCCCTGGAAGATATCCCAATTATTGTCACCTTGGGGTTTACGGATCATAACATGTAATAGGTGAATATAACTTGCAAGATCGGATCACGAACATAGATATAATGGTCGCAACATAAATGGTTCAGATCTGAAATCATGTTACTCGGGCCCTAATGCCAAGAATTAGGCATAGCAAAGTCATAACAACATCAATCTCGAAACATAGTGGATATTAGGGATCAAGCCCTAACAAAACTAACTCGATTACATGATGAATCTCATCCAACTCCTCACCAACCAGTGAGCCTACGAAGGAATTACTCACTCCCGGTAGTGAGCATCATGAAATTGGTGATGGAGGATGATTGATGATGATGAAGACCAAAGATTCCCCTCACCGGAGCCCCGAACGAGCTCCAAATCTGGCCTCCTGATGAAGAACAAGAGGTGGCGGTGGCTCCGTATCGTAAAACGCGATGAAACTTCCTCTCCTATTTTTTCTGGAAAAATAGGATTTTATAGTGTCATGATTAGGGTCAACGGAGACTCGAGGGCCCCACCACCCACTAGGGCGCGCCAGAGGGGAGTGGCGTGTCCTGGTGTCTTGTGGGTAGCCAGGGCCCACCCTTCAGTAGGTCTTGGCTCCAGTATTTTTTATTTATTCCAAAATAATTCTCCAAAAAGTTTTTACCAAATTGGAGAACTTCTATTTCTACACAAAAACAACACCATGGTAGTTCTGTTGAAAACAACGTCAGTTCGAGTTAGTTTCATTCAAATCATGAAAATTAGAGTCCGAAAGAAGAGCAAAAGCGCTAGGAAAATTAGATAAGATGGAGACGTATAAACTCCCCCAAGCTTAACCCATTGCTTGTACTGAAGCAATTCAGTTGACAAACTGAAAGTGATAAAGAAAAACTTTTACGAACTCTTTTGTTCTTGTTTACATATATATATATATATATATATATATATATATATATATATGCTTAAATAGTACCTAGGTTTTCAACAAAGATCGTGACTAACCATGCAAGCAATAACTCTTAGAAATTATATTAACTCATATCAATGGGGTAAATAACTAGCGAGCAATAATAAGATATGTCAAATGCCAACACTTTGTCAAAACAATCATGATATAATATAACTATAGTGGTATCTCGCTAGCCCTTTTCGAGACCACAAAACATAAATGCAGAGCACCCCCAAATTTCAAGCAATGACTAAACATTGTAATTCATGGTAGAAGAGATCCAATCATGATGCATTCAACATTAACTATACACAATGCATGAGGATGAAAATAGTGCTCTCAGGACTGGCGCTTGTTTGAGAAGGTGATGACTTAATATAATAGTAAATAAAGAGTCCATTCGCAGATGGAAGCAGGGATTTGCAGAGGTGCAAGAGCTCAAAGCTTAAATCAGAGATAAATGTAATTTTGGGAGGTACACCCTTCCTGTCAACGTTATGGCAAAGAGTTTTCAATATCTTCCATGCTAAACAAATTAGCGGTGGTTCCCAAGCGATAAAAGTAAACTTTACCCCCCCTCAACCAACAAACACAAGCCATGGCTAACCAAATCCATGGGTGCCTTCCATACCAACAACAGTCCTGGGGGAGTTTTGTTTAATTATTTTAATTTTTTGATTTCGGGACTGGGCATCCCTATTACTAGCCCCTCTCGTGCAAGGACAAGTGAATAAACACTCATCACGAGAATAACCCGCTTAGCATGGAAGATATTGACCACCCCCTGTCGCTCCATGAGCGGTCCAGGCATACAAAACAGATGTTCATTTGAATTTTTGGAGGTGGAATATGCAAATTTACTTGGAATGGCAGGGTAATACCCCAAGTAGATATAGTGGACTCATCTGGAATAACTTTGGTTTAAGGATTTTGATGCACAGGTAGTATTCCCGCTTAGTAGAGTCGAAGGCTAGCAAACAGGTTGAGAAGCGGCCAACTAGAGAGCGAAAATGTTCATGAACATGCATTATGAATAATCAACATTGAACACTAGCATGAGTAGGATATAAACACCATGAACATAAATATCGTGGAGGCTATGTTGGTTTTGATTCAACTACATGCGTGAACATGAGCCAAATCAAGCCACTTGAAACATTCAGAGGAGGATACCATATCATCATACTACATCATAATCATTTTAATGCATGTTGACTGTCAAGATAAATCATTATCCACTCCTAGCTACTTAAGCATGTCATGAGCAACTATAATATCTAATTGTCATTGCAAGCATGTTTAATCATAATATGCTGAATCATGGATACTGAGTTAAACATATTTACAAAAACAAAAATGAGTTGAGTTCATACCCGCTTTTCCCTGCCACAGGCACTTCATCAAATATCATCATTATTGCCTTTCACTTGCATGACCAAATGATATGAAAATAATAATTGTGCAAGAGTGTCATGGGCTAAGCTAGAATCTGCAACTTTTCATTCAGACGAGAAAACAAAATAATGTGGGCTCTTTTTTAGATCAACAATCATGCAAACGAGAGCCACTCAACATTTTCATCGTGGTCTTCCCCTTGGTATGACTCAAAGAAAAGAAAAAGAATTTCAGAGAAACATGCTGAAATATTTTTAGAGTTTTTAGATTTTCTTGAAGAAAGCAAATTAAAGGAAGAAAAACAAGAACGAGAAAAACTATTTACACGGGAAATCTCCCAAAAATCAAAAGAAGAAGTGGGAAATCTTTTTGGGTTTTCTTTTAATACTACAAGTAAATTAAAGTAGAAAGAAAAACTAAAAAGAAGCAAGCAATATTTTTGTTTTTTATCAAAGTTTTTCAAACACACAAGAAGAAAGCGAGAAAATAAATCTAACATGGATAATACAATGGAAAAGTGTGGACACCGAAAACTGGATTGAAATGTCTGAATATGAGTGTAATGTCGGTGGAAATATGTATTCCCCCAAGCTTAGGCTTTTGGCCTAGCTTGGTAATCACCATCCGCGGCATGGTAATAGTCAACGTGATAACTCACTGAGGCTCTTGGTGCAGCCTCCTCAGCCCGGCGAGTAGCCTCAACCACCGCAATGTACTTGTGAGTCTCGCTCTCAAGAACGTAATATCTTCCTTTATTGTGATAATCAAAGAGAGCAGGTGCAGGCAAAATAACAGGCACAACGGGATTTTTATTGAACATCAAGTTGTAATTATAGTTATTAGTTGTGGCCTTAATGAACTTATGGTGCTTCATGGCTCAAAGTCTAATAACTGAGTAGGTAAAATGGAATCATTAGGCCAAGGTGACACACCCAGCTCTTTAGCTAAACGGGATACATAAATCCCACCATAAAAGTGACCACTATCAGCGTTGCGTTGCAACCTCCATGCAACGATCACTCCAAGATTATAACATTTATTTCCTGTCAGAGCAGTGTGTATGAGGCTCAAGTCAGAGATACATAGTGAGATGCAATCTTGCTTGCCCATGATGCATTTGCCATTAAAGAGTGCAAAGTAATGAATTAATGGAAAATGAATAATTTTTATTCTACCTTGTGTCACTGCTCTCCTCGTCGTAACAGAGACTAGTAAAAAATGAATCATACTCAGATTTTGGCGGTTCGTCTAGCGAACCCCAATATGGAATTTTATAGGAAACACAGAACGCTTCTAGAGGCATGGTGAAAGCATTATTATCAAGGCTAAATGAAACTCTAGACTCACGAGGATGATATTTAAATTTCTTAGTGAATGTCTTTGAGAGGTTGAGGTGTTGGATGCACTTATCTACGACGATGGGAGCGAGCTTGGTGTTGTGAATATACTGCTCAAATTATTCCTCGACACCTGCACATACCATGAAATCATTGCACGACCATAGGCACGCTTTGGTATCGGCATCCTGCGCTGAGCTTGCACTTGGCTTAACATAAGACTGTCGTATCAAGCTACCACTTGATGATGCCTCTGAGGACTTCCTCCTTGAAGAACTCCTAAAGAGGTGCATTTTAATTGCGAACAATTTTCTGAAATTTTTGGGTCACAAAATTTTGTCAACAAAACTTCAGAAGATGGACTCAAACAAGCATGCCACAATGGAATGCAATGAAGAGCATATCCCAATGAACATTTTGATATATCATATGCACAAAACGGAGCAGCACACTTGAAGTTATGGCATGATGAATAGAGCACCAGAATGTAACAATCTCAGGGACAGTGAAAATTTGGACCTCGTGGGGAATCGGACGGAGCGGTGCGTGAGGATGTTTGGATCGGGGTCGGGGACGTCTAGGGTCGGAGCCGTCCAGATCTGGGCGAAGCTGGCTCCGGCGAGCCCACGCAACCTAGGTGAGCTCGAGGTCACCGGCGAAGCGGAAGGAGGCGATGGGGAGACCGGAGGGCGGCGGATCCGGCTGGATCAGGGCGCGCCGCGGGCAGCGGGGTGCCCGGTAGCCGGAGTTGGTTGCCGGTGATGGCAGGGAGGCGCGCAGGCGGCGGGGTTGGTGGAGTCCGGTGGCGACGCGCGAGCAGGGAGAGGCGGTCGGGCGCAGGCGGCAGAACAGCAGCGCACGGG
>NC_057809.1:365086319-365113904 GCF_018294505.1 Triticum aestivum | reverse complement strand
GCAGGAGTCCAGGTGGCGCGCGGGGGTTGGCCTGGAGCGGTGGTTAGCGACGACGTGGCCTACGGGATGGCAACAAGTGGCGGCGGGGAAGGGGTCCAGCGCGGATTTCGATGCAGAGATGGGAGGTGGCGGCGGCTGCAGGTTAGGGGAGGTTTGGCTAGGGTTAGACTCGGTTTTAGACAAAAATGGAAGGGGGACATGCTATATAGAGCAGGGGGGCTAGAATGAGGGGTTTTGGGGGCTTCGGATCGCGAAACGGACAATGGAGAAAGAAACCGGATGCCAGTCTTGAAAAACATGAGGATGCAATGCATATGATGACATGGCAAAATGCAACACACAAGCAAATGACATGGCAAGGATGGCGAATAACTGGGAGACACCTGGCGCATCAGATCCAGGGCGTTACAACACTCCACCACTACGAGAGGATCTCGTCCCGAGATCTCGGATGGCACCGGAGGGAAAAGGAAGAGGAAGATAAGAGGTAAAACTAAGTTGCTTCTTTGACAAACGAGTGAAACGAAAGAACCTTGAAAGGTTGAGCAACTTGAAAGAAAGAATACAACAAAGATGAACAAAGTTGAAAAACACTCTGGTTAAATGGATAAGCATGTAAATAACATGATCCTCACAACTCGAGATGATGAGAGAATGGAGCAACATCACTATGCCTCCGGAAGAAATGAAAGAGTGAAATGGAATGAACGGAGGGAAACAAGATCTTGAGAGCGCACGCTTACAACAAATGCTAGAACGGAGTTGTTGGATTATCAACAACAAAAGGATAAGCTTGATATGGGCTTATGGAATACATCTCAAAATTATGAGGTGACAACCTACCATAAACAGAAACAATTGCTTGCTTCAGATCGGCGAGGAGATGAAAAACTTCTTCCGCTGATGGGATAGGAGAAAACTTGGATCATAGACAATCACCACAATAGCAACATTCTTTAGGGAAGGCTTTAGGTGAAATATTGCACAAGATAATATCCAATGAAGAGATTCAAGATACCTCATTCCTGACAACTTGTCAATCATGAAACATGAAGGAAACTGTCAAAATGACATAACACCATCTCAAAAGATAAGATAGAAAGAATTGCACTTCAGAATGCAAGATGAAAAATGCTTGAACTTCTCAAACAAGACATGTGTTGAACACCATGTTTATTTTAGAGTATAGCTTGGTGGAACTTAACTTCGAGAGAAATCTTGAAGAACAATTGAAGAATGAAAAAAATCCTTGATGAACCACCATGTAGAGCCTCCATGAAGAACTCCGGTAAACAAAAGGATGATCAAAAGAAGTGAAGAATGAAAAGAATAAGATTGAAGCCTTGCAAAGATTGGATGGAGCTTTGCAACGAGATAAAGCGGGAAACTTGGAACTCCGGAAAGGAAAGATGAAACATCTCGAACCGAGAATGTGACATGATGAACAACTCTAGAAACAAGAAATTAGAATACTTGGATGAAACAATAATAAGAATTACGTTATGCGTATCCTTGACCATTTTAGATTGATGACAAGCAATGGATTTGGCATACTACTTATTCTCGTAGAAATGATTAAGATAGATATAGTGCCAACTTGAGAAGGTCTTCTGCGAACCACCGGTAGGGTTGGGAAGAACGAATGAATTGATATGATAACGAAGGAAGAGAAATCTTGAACGAACCATCCTACGAATTAGAAAGCGAATGAAGATACTTGAGAGAATTTAGATACATGAGAACGAAGAGATCATGAGCTGATTAGAGAATACTTGAGAGAAGCACCAGTAAGATTTGGAGAACGAGAGCTGAAAGCTGGAATGAATAATTCTTAGATGATGTGCTCCGAAGAATCAAACTGAAAAGACTCTTGAATTGCCCCGGATGAGTGAAAATAATTCTCACAATTGAAAACAATTATGAGAGGATGGCATCAAGCTAGAACCATGAATCTTGAAGATAATGGTGCAAGATTGAGAGAAAAAATCTTCTTCAGTCTTCAAAATCCGAGAATGACGATGAGAAACACCGTCATGAATTCTTGAGGCACTCCGGAATGAAGAATGGAAAGGTTGAACCAACGACGAAAAGGATTTGAGAGATCTTAGAGAAAGACATATGACTAATGACAATTCATACTTACGTCATACTTTGAAAGGAATTCAAAAATTACTCCGGAAAATTAGAAGAGTCAGGTAAGATCCTGGGAAAAGACATGTGGGTTAGGGCCCACTCAAAAGAAACACCGTTGAATGATTTGAAAGAGATATTGCGCCGGTAGAATTAAATGGCTTGAATAAGATTAGACCTCGAAATAGCTTGAAAGGATTACGAATAGAAACTTGAACCTTCTGGGATATCTTCAGCACTCCAGAACAATTGAATAGCAAGTGGGGAATGATTAAGAGGTGCACCGGCATGAGAAGACATTTGGAACGAGGACAAGATATGATTGACAAAGCTTGACTTGAATTCACCGAAGAAGAAAGGGAACGAATAATGATGAACTTGAAGCTCCGTTAGAATCTTCATGAGAATTGCCGGATACGAACATTGAAAAAAAAGAATGAAGAGACTTCACAAGAATAAAATGGATACTTGATTAAGAAATCCGAGTCCTTGAAGAAAAAGGGTGGGAGGGCGGGAAAAACAAAGACACTTTGGGACGAATGAAGCAAACACCGTTGCAAAGAACTGATAATTGATCTTGCGAATGTAGAAATGATCGGATCCACTTGAAGAGAAAGACACTAGTTGAAAAAGAATTGCCATGACCATCTCGATGATCAAAAAGGATTAGCACTCCCATAAAAATATGAGAACACCACTTAGGTAAGGAATAGAATCAACACTTGACATTGAAGCAACTCAAATACCACAATGCAAAACAAAACAAAGGATTGGCTTGCAGAATAAGCCGGAAACAAACATATGATATATCCCATATCGTATCATGTGTCTGTTGGAAAGATATTCTAGGAGCTACTTGAATTCCCACTTATAAACTCCCGAAACTTTCTGGTTATGCAATCTGGTGTTGGGGATACAGGGGAAGCATAATATCTCACCCAAAAGTAGCAAATCCTACATCCAGCTGTACCCGTCCTTCAAGACATGACCAAGAAACCTTCGGAAATCATTTACCTCAACCTTCGAAAAAGCATCCGTTATACGAGTTATGGCAATACTCCCGATCATCCGCCCCCATACTGGGTGGTGTCGAGGTTATCTCACCAACAACTGCATAAAAGAAATTTTCGATGTCGTCGAACTCAGGTATTCCAGAACTGCAATGATAAAATTGTGACGACAACACCTCGGAGCTGAACTCCCCGGGACACTGCCACAACCCCTAAATGTCAGGAGGCATCAAGAACAATGTTCTCGTCACAAAACCATCGTAAAGATTCCAAGATACCCATGTGATCCTAATTTTTTTCGTGAAATTTGAGGAGAGAAGAGTAAAAACTCTACGTCAGGAGGCCTCACCAGAGCGACGAAAGGACAGAGGAGTAAAATAATCCTACTCTCCGATATATATAATCCTAAGACTCAAAACAATTTCTTCTAGACTCAACAACGTCAGCGATTCGATCAAGCAGGGGGCTCCTAAGTCGGGGAAGGCTCTAATTACCAACTTGTAACACCCACAATGCGGCTATATCTACCACGTGTCGGGGCACAACCTAGAGGCATAGCCGCATGGTAGGTTTGTCGCAAGAGGGGCAATCTTCACAAAATCCCATGTACTGAATAAGAAAGGGATAAAGAGTTGGCTTACAATCGCCACTTCACACAAATACAAGTTAAACATACATCATTCAGAATACAATCAAGGTCCGACTACGAAACCAAAGTAAAGAAGAAAAGCCCAAATGCTAGATCCCCGATCGTCCCAACTAGGCTCCACTACTGATCAACTGGAAAGACACAAAACAATGAACAAAATCTTCATCGAGCTCCCACTTGAGCGTGGTTGCGCCACCTGCACTGGTATCATCGGCACCAATAACTGTTTGGAAGTATCTGTGAGCCATGAGGACTCAACAATCTCACACCCACGAGATCAAGTATATTTAAGCTTATGGGTAGGAAAGGGTAGTAAGGTGGAGCTGCAGCAAGCACTAAGCATATATGGTGGCTAACATACGCAAATAAGAGCAAGAAGAGAAGCATTGCAACGGTCGTGAACTAGAATTGATCAAGAAGTGATCCTAAATCTACTTACGTTCAAGCATAACACAAGCACCGTGTTCACTTCCTGGACTCCGCCGAAAAGAGACCATCATGGCTACACACGCGGTTGATTCATTTTAATTAAGTTAAGTGTCAAGTTCTCTACAATCGGATATTAACAAATTCCCATTTGCCCATAACCACGGGCACGGCTTTCGAAAGTTCAAACCCTGCAGGGGTGTCCCAACTTATCCCATCACAAGCTCTCACGGTCAACGAAGGATATTCCTTCTCCCAAGAAGACCCGATCAGACTCGGAATCCCAGTTACAAGACATTTCGACAATGGTAAAACAAGACCAACAAAGCCGCCAGAATGTGCCGAAAAATCCCGATAGGAGCTGCACATATCTCGTTCTTAGGGCACACCGGATTTTCCAAGATTCCGGTAGGGCAACCAAGAGTTGCCCCTGGTGGCCACCGGCGGCTGACAGGTTGGACCAACACTCAGAGGAGCACTGTCCCGGATGTTTAAAATAAAGATGACCCTTGAGTCTGCAGAACCCAAGGGAAAAAGGCTTAGGTGGAAAATGCTAAAACCAAGGTTGGGCTTTGCTGGAGGAGTTTTATTCAAAGCGAACTGTCAAGGGGTTCCCATCACACCCAACCGCGTAAGGAACGCAAAATCAAGGAACATAACACCGGTATGACGGAAACTAGGGCGGAAAGAGTGGAACAAAACACCAGGCATAAGGCCAAGCCTTCCACCCTTTACCAAGTATGTAGATGCATTAATTAAATAAGAGAGATATTATGACATCCCAAACATATCCATGTTCCAACATGGAACAAACTTCATCTTCGCCTACAACTAGCAATGCTATAAGAGGGGTTGAGCAAAGCGGTAACATAGCCAAACAACGCTTTGCTAGGAAAGGTGGATTTGAGGCTTGACCTGGAAATATGGGAGGCATGATAAAGCAAGTGGTAGGTATCGTGGCATAGCAAAAGAGCGAACAACTAGCAAGAAAAGATATAAGTGATTTCGAGGGTATAGTCATCTTGCCTGCAAAGTTCTCAGAGTTGACGAAAGCTTGATCTTCATTAGCATACTCAACAGGTTCCTCGATCACGTACTCGTCTCCCGGCTCTACCCAAAACAAGAACACAAGTAAATGACCAACCATCAATCACGGTGCAATGCGCAAACAACATGATGCAAAACATGACATGATATGCGAGATGTGATATGCAATGCATATGCATGCTTCGAAAGGGAAAGATTGAACCATGCATCAACTTGGCAAACCAAGTGTTCCGCTAGAAAGATGAGATGATTTCAGTGAAAATCGATATAAAGATCACCGGAATCGGATGCACGGTTTGCAAATGGCAAGCAAAACAAGAATGGCACAATTCTGCGATTAACAGCACGATGCCATATAGAATGCAATGAAAAACTAAGCTACTGCACCCCAATATAGAAAAAAAAAACACATGGAAGTGATCTACTCAAGATTCTTGACAAAACATGAACACCGAGCTACGGCTAAATCACACAAGAGAAGGTTAAAAAAAGCATGACAAAAGTGCAAAAGATATCAGCTTCACAGACTTAGTGAAAATATTAACATGCCAGGATTAACATCAGGAAGCCATGTTTAGAGCAAGCAAACAACATGCTACATGAACAGATCATAACAAACTAAGGCATGGCATGAATCTACTCAAATCATAGAACAAAAGTCCCTTACTGATCATGAGCCAAAAAGGCACAGAAGATATGATGACACCCATGTAAACATAGCAAGTTTTATTAATAGATTCAGACTTGGCAGAAAACTGAGCATGGCATAAACAGAATTACGAAGGCATCTTTGCAAGCTCAAAACACTCACCACAAGGCATTGCATGACATGACAAACATAGAAACAGTAAGAAGACATGTTCATGAAACTAACCATGGCAAGAGCAAGTTCATAGCATGCATGGATCAACTACAACAACCATGGCAAAATTGATTAACATGTAAACAATCTGCCAGGAACATTTTATAGCAAAACTAGAGAAAGGTTAAGACATGCTAGGGCACTCCATAATTGCAAACATGGGCATGGATAGATAGATCACAACCATATGTGAAAATCGTCCTTACTGAAGCAACTCAAAACAAGCATGGATCTCACTGTAGCATCATGGTTACATGGCATCAAAATAACAGCAGGAAAACGACTTAGTAAAATCCCGAGTCCCTGAAATCAGCAATATCACGAAGACTACTTTGCATGCTTGTGCTAGTCACCACAAATATCACAAAAATACATGGCAAACACCCCTATAAAGATGGCATGGCATAGATCAAAACACATGTAGAGCTCATGCCCGTATGCATCACACAATAAATGTGACAAAAATGACAAATCAACATAAACTGATAAGCAACAAGAGCAAATATTTTATAGCACTCTTGCATCAATGATTTAGGCATCAAGATGGACTCAAACAAACATGCCACAATGGAATGAAATGAATAGCATCTCCTAATTAACATTTTGATATATCATATGCATAAAACTAGCAGTGCACATGAAGTTATGGCATGATGAACAGAGAACCAGAATGTAACAATCTCAGGGACTTAGTGAAAATTTGGACCTCGCGGGAAAATGGACGGAGCAGTGCGGGAGGCCGTTTGGATCGGGGTCGGGGACGTCCATAGTCGGAGCCATCCAGATCTGGGAGAAGCTGGCTCTGGTGAGCCCACGCAACCCCGACGAGCTCGAGGGCACCAGCGAAGCGGAGGGATGCGATGGGGAAACCAGAGGGCGGTGGATCCAGCTGGATCTGGGCGCGGCACTGGCGGCGGGGTGCCCGGTCGCCAGAGTTGGTCGCCGGCGACGGCGTGCAGGCGGCAGCGAGGCGCGACGGCGGCCGGGTTGGTGGAGTCGATGGCGACGCGCGAGTAGGGAGAGGCGGTCGGGCACAGGCAGCAGAACAGCAGAGCGCGGGGCCGGCTCGGGCGGCCGCGCGGGCCTCAGCGGGCCATGCCTGGGCCTAGCGGACTACAGCGGCGGGGAGGAGGCAGGAGGCCAGGTGGCACGCGGGGGTTGGCATGGAGCGGTGGTTAGCGGCGGCGCGGCCTATGGGACAGCGACAAGTGGCGGCAGGGAAGGGGTCCGGCATGGATTTCAAGGCAGAGGTGGGAGGTGGCGGCGACTGCAGGTTAGGGGATGGTTTGGCTAGGGTTAGACTAGGTTTTAGAAAAAAAATGGAAGGGGGAGCTGCTATATATAGCAGGGGGGCTAGAATGAGGGGTTTTGGGGGCTTCGGATCGCGAAACGGACAACAGAGAAAGAAACCAGATGCAAGTTTTGAAAAACACGAGGATGCAATGCATATGATGACATGGCAAAATGCAACACACAAGCAAATGACATGGCAAGGACGGCGAATAACTGGGAGACACCTGGTGCATCGGATCCGGGGCGTTACACGTGCTAAATTTTGGAATTATTCTGTGTTCGTTTGGCCTTTTTATACATTAATTGAGTTTTTGGGCATTTAATGTGCATAATTCAAATTTGATTATAAACACATGCTCCAGTGCACCAAAGTTGTTTGAAAAATCACATGTGTGTCATCGGGTGAATTTCTTGGTCCCATACAAGAGATGGGAGTGAAATACAAACATCTGGGTATCGTGGCTCGACCGGAAAGATTGAGAAACTTGGTTTTTTAATTCCTCCAAATCCAAAACATGCCTGAAAATAATGAAACTTGGCATGGTGTCATGACATGGCACCAACATGCTGCGGTATTTTTTTGGCCGAATTGGTACTAGCTTTGGTGTAAGCTTCTTGCAAACCGGAGCTTCCCTCAAGAAGGCTCGTGGTTTCGAGAGGGAACATGTCACCTCTGTGTGCGAAACGACATACGTACACTGGCTTCTCCCGCCTTAATTTTTTTACACTGGCAGATTAGACCAAATAGAAGTACCGTGCTAAAATTTTGAATTATTTCGGGTTCGTTTGGCATTTTTATACATTAATTGAGTTTCTGCGCATTTAATGTGCATAATTCAATTTTGAACTACAAGCACATGCTCCAGTGCACCAAAGTTGTTTGAAAAATCACATGTGTGTCCTTGGATGAATTTCTAGGTCCCATGCAAGAGATGGGAGTGAAATTCAACAGTTGGGTGTCGTGGCTCGACCGGAAAGATTGAGAAACTTGGTTTTTTAATTCCTGTAAATCCAAAACACGCGTGAAAATCATGAAACTTGGCATGGTGTCATGACATGGCACCAACATGCTGCGGCAATTTTTTGGCCAAATTGGGACAAGCTTTGGTTTAAGCTTCTTTCAAACCAGAGCTTCCCTCAAGAAGGCTCGTGGTTCCGAGAGGGAACGTCTCACCTCCGTGTGCGAAACAACATATGTACACTACCTTCTCCCGCCTCAATTTTTTTACACAGACAGATTAGACCAAATCGAAGGACCGTGCTAAGTTTTGGAATTATTCCAGGTTCGTTTGGCCTTTTTATACATTAATTGAGTTTCTGCGCATTTAATGTGCGTAATTCAAATTTGAACGGCAAGCACATGCTCCAATGCACCAAAGTTGTTTGAAAAATCACATGTGTGTCCTTGGGTGAATTTCTAGGTCCCATGCAAGAGATGGTAGTGAAATTCAAACATCTCGGCGTCGTGGCTCGGCCGGAAAGATTGAGAAACTTGGTTTTTTAATTCCTGTAAATCCAAAACACGCCTGAAAATCATGAAACTTGGCATGGTGTCATGACATGGCACCAACATGTTGCGGTAATTTTTTTGGCCGACTTGGGACAAGCTTTGGTGTAAGCTTTTTGCAAACCGGAGCTTCCCTCAAGAAGGCTCGTGGTTCCGAGAGGGAACGTGTCACCTCCGTGTGCGAAACGACATACGTACACTGCCTTCTCCCGCCTTAATTTTTTTACACTGGCAGATTAGACCAAATAAAAGTGCCGTGCTAAATTTTGGAATTATTCTTGGTTCGTTTGGCCTTTTTTATACATTAATTGAGTTTCTGCGCATTTGATGTGCATAATTCAAATTTGAACTACAAGCACATGCTCCAATGCACCAAAGTTTGCTGAAAAAATCACATGTGTGTCCTTGGGTGAATTTCTAGGTCCCATGCAAGAGATGGGAGTGAAATTCAAACATCTGGGCGTTGTGGCTCGGCCGGAAACATTGAGAAACTTGGTTTTTTAATTCCTGTAAATCCAAAACACACCCAAAAATCATGAAACTTGGCATGGTGTCATGACATGGCACCAACATGCTGTGGTATGTTTTCTGTCTGATTTGCGAAGGCGCACACATTAACAATCAACAAAGTCATTTTGGAACAAGTGCTGTCACGTTAGAAATCTAAAACACAAGTATTATTGAAACCGTGGCCGTTCTACTTACCAATGACGTGCAGCCACGCATCCCCTTTTTTATTGGCTAGGAGGTGCCGTGAGGGGTAGCTATTTGAGTATGGGAGGCATGCGATCAGACCCCTGCGCGTGCTCATCGGGAGGAGAGCCCTTTGACCGCTACCAGCCACGCATCTCCCTCCCAACATCTCCATTAATGGCGCCCGAGCACCTATTCTACGACGTGGCTATATGTCTCACATGACTGAGATTTAAGAGAGAAAAAATGAAAATCTCAAAAGAAAGTTTTGCACCGATCTTGAGGTAAGATCTGACAGACCTATATAGCATCGATCGACTGCGACTTATAGCAAGCATGATGAATATAAGGACGATAACAGTGGATAATAATTATCTTACATATTTAGAAACATAATTTAAAAAAAGCCACATGCGGCAACGCCTGAAATACACAAGGGAAAAAGAAGAAGGAAGACAATGATCTGGCTCGCTGATCTCTACTTTCTTGATGCATTGCTGCAGGCCGTGGGAACTAGTCTCCACGGTGAGTGGCGGCGAGCTCTTTCTTGTCCTCTAGATGCTGCTTGAGAGCATCCACGGATTCCTCCACCAGCCTTCTATGCTCGATGCGCAGCATGGAATTCTCATAGATAAGTTTCTCGATGATGACGCCGGTCCTCTTCAAAAAGGCAATGGTCTGCTCCTGCTGCTCCACACTTTGGACGATCTTCGCCCTCAACAGGTCGCTCTCGGCACAGAGCTTCGCATTTCTCTCATTTAGTTGCCGGATGACATCGGTAGACTGTTCAAACGAGGATTTTAGGTCATCCTGCAACCTCGCCCACCTGGAGATATGATCCATCTGCCTAAGGACGAGGGCACGCATGCGCCTGTAAGAGTCCTCGCCTACACGCGAGAAATTTTCCCAGGCCGCCGCAGCGCGGGAGGACAGCTCTGCTGCATTCACGGTGCAGCGGGACATCTCTTCTGCTTCCGCGACGCGGCCAGATTAGTCTGCTGCATCCACGGCATGGCGGGACCTCTGTGCTGCTTCGGCGGCGCGGCGAGACCTCTCTGCTACTACGGCCGTGCGGCGGGACATGTTACTTGCTTTTTCGGCAAGGCGGGACATCTCTCGTGGTTCCGCTTCCAGGATCTCCTCTCCCTGGTGGCAGTCTCTCTACCCAGAACTGATGCTGGCCATGGCGGACGCAAGGGAATGATGATGAATAACTTGTTTGTTTTTGAATTTTTGTGGATGTGGAGTTGAGGAGGAATGTGCAGTCATCTTGGAGTAGTAGTATTTATAACCGAGTAGTAATACACTCCTAAGTGGGAAACTGTTTAGGTTTTGATCTATGTGAATAGGTTTGCAATTTGGAATGTGACGGGATGCATGATCATAATTTACTGACGGTTATAAGTGCGACACTTTTCCTAGAAGGCGCAACGTGGGCACGTACGCCTTCTCGGCCGCGTATGTGGCATTTGCACCATAGGGTGCACCGCAATAGGCAATGTCAGCACACGTCTTGTTCCAACAACCATGCACACTCATTTTTACCATCGCACACGCTTCTTTTAATTAGAATGTTTGTGCCCGTCTAGCGCACACACGTTGATCTATCTAACTGTTTTAGTTTGTTGTGGCTAATCTCAAACAGTTCATCCATGTGAAGTATATGCCATCAATCACAGACACTTTGATCTGGCTGACCCATTTCTGTTCTGTTGCCTAACCGCAAACAGTTAGTCCTTCTGAAGCGTATACCCTCAATCACACACACCTTGATCTGGTTGACCATTTCTTTTGTGTTCCCTAATCACAAACAGTTCATCCGAGTGAACTGTATGTTGTACATCGCACACGCCTTCATCTGGCTGCCCGTTTCTTTTGTTCCTCCTCATCGCAAATAGTTAATTGAGCTAAACCGTATGCCCTACATCACACACGCAACAAAAATCTAAACCGTGTTTGATCCATCCTCCATTGCAAAAAACGTTTTGCACCTTTTCATGGTTTTTTACACCACCGTTTGCGATTATGGCATCGCACACAGTTTTGTCAAAGGGTCTCTAATCGTAGTGTCGCGTTAGCAGCATCCTGCAATAGTGTGGGGGCAGTAGCCAACGACTGGTAGCTTTTAGAATAAACATATAGCCGCACAGGAGTCAAAATTAAATCATGACAAGACAAAATAATTCAGAAGGGCACATCACAAAACATAAGGGTCCGATTGATAGAAATTTAGCACAGTTACTCAAGCACATCTTTCGAACACTAGCCCTCTATCGCCCGCACGCCATTCATCACCTGCGCAAAATATTGCTTAGGGCGGCGATGCTCCTTTCCCTTGGGTGGAGGACCAGTGGCCATGTCCATCGGATTAATCTTTGGCCAACGCACCATGGTCTTTGCAAACGCCAGCCTAGCTCCCTCGAGGCATGCCGACTGCTTCAATGTGTCAATGCGGAGTGGCGCATCACGCAGTTTCTACACTAAGCCGAAGTAGGTCCACAGAATCGGCTCGGCCGACCACAGATTGACACATAGATCCTTCAGCGCCAGTTTAGACATCCGATGTAGCTCCATCATCTGCTTCATCTAGTTGTTGAGGAGGGGAGGATGCTCCGAGGCCGGAAACTGCAACCAGAATAGCCGCTGCTCGGAGTCCTCCTCATCAGCAGCATAATGCTCCACGGCAGCCGCCACATTCTTCGAAAGTTCAGTGAAGACACCTGTGGAGCGCTAGACCTACGTCAGCAGGGAGAACCTATTTCCTCCGAACACACTCTACGGTAAGTATTTCTTACCATTTGCAATTTGCGTGACTTGGAGGAGCTGTTCCTGGACACCTCGCGTTTGGTCCTTGCCTCCTGGATCTCCTTCTCCACATGGACATCTGGGAGGATCGCTTCTCCTTCTCCTTCTCAAGGACCTCCGGCTTCTTAGCGGCCTCCTGGAGCTCCACTTGCACCTCGGCTACTCAAGCCTCGTGCTGCTCACCAGCGAGCTTGGCCTTCTCAAGATCGACCACCACCTTGTCAGCGGTTATTTTCTTTGCGGCCGCCTCTGCTTCGGCTTTCTTCAAGGCTTCTCTCAAGCCCTCTACCTTGGCGGCGGCAGCTACAAGATCATCACGATAAAAGATTAGCATATAGCCCGGATCGTCAATATCCGGCATCAAGAAAATACACATCTATTCAAAGGGCTTACCTTGCGCCTCATCAAGCCATTTGTTGACAAGCTCAAGCTCTTTATCAGAATGCTTGAGCTTTCAATCCATGTCCTTTAGTGCCGCAACATTAGCAGCCGCAGCCACAGAAGATGCCTGCACTAGTACAACGAGGTGCTATACAAACGGTTTTTGACCCCTTTCCACGACGGCATTTGGAACCGTCGCCTAGTGAGTGACTACGGTAGGGGGTCCTTCCCACATGACCTAGAAACCGTCGGGGATATGCCCTCCTGGCACACACGCTCGGCAAAATGAGGTCGTGTGTGACCGGCGAGTGATCAAATACGGCTATACGTACAATAGTGCTAAAAAATACAATTATACATGCAAAATTGTTTCTGATCGTAAGTACATCCCACCTAGTCAGTACCCGCTAAACATTTCCATTCGTATGTACATTCCACACAGTCAATCCAAGGAATACATTTCCATTAGTATGTACATCCCACATAGTTAATCAAAGAAGTATGTTTCCGTTCGTATATACATCCCACACAGTCGCTCCAAGGAAAATGTTTCCGTTCGTAGGTACATCACACACAATTTTCCCTGTTAAATTAATTGTGATAGCACTGCCATTGCATACAATTTTAACAATTTTAGTGTTTGCATTGTTGAATGCATCACACATGGTGCGTAGAAGAAACTGTGTGGCAAAGGCTGTCCATCACACACACTTTTTATGTGGTAAGCGTTTGCGCAGGGTGGCCTAACGCAAATAGTTTTCAAGAGGATGTCGTGTGTGATTGTTCATTAATCCAATACGATTTATTCCTAGAAACTGTGTGCATTGCTTGAGGTCTTCGTCCAAGGTGTTTTCTCAATAACCGTTTGCAATAGAAAAACCAAATTCACCCAGTAGCATGCTAATTGTCCTATTATTAATAATCCATTTATTAATCTAATTGACATATCATATTAAGCACACAATATATTCCATTTTCATATTAATGAAGCAGGATTTCATAATTTAAATACATCAGAGTACAACATCATATAGCTTCAGCACTCAGCTACCCCATTACACAACTGCACCAGCACCAAGATTCACCAGCAACATCTATAACCTTTCAAAATTAGCAACATAGATGATACGTCTCCATCGTATCTATAATTTTTGATTGTTTCATGCCAATATTATACAACTTTCACATACTTTTGGCAACATTTTATATGATTTATTTGGACTAACCAATTGATCCAGTGCCTAGTGCCAGTTCCTATTTTTTTTTGCATGTTTTTGTCTTGCAGAAAATCCATATCAAATGAAGTCCAAATGCAATAAAATTTTACAGAGAACTATTTTGGAATATATGTGATTTTTGGGAGTTGGAATGACCGCAAACAGAGGCCCACATAGCCCACAAGACACCAGGGAGCGCCCCAGGCCCCTGGCGCGTGGTGGTGGGTTGTGCCCTCCTCGAATGTCGGTCGGAGCTGTACATCGGTCGCAAGGAAGCTTATATCCAAAAAAATCATGTAAAAATCTCAGTGCAATCGGACTTACGGATCTCTCGGAATATAAGAAACGGTTTTCCGCCAGATCAGGGGAACACGAAACAGAAGAGAACAGAGAGGGAGATCCAATCTCGGAGGGGCTCCCGCCCCTCCGCTGCCATGGAGGCCATGGACCAGAGGGGGAACTCTCCTCCCATCTAGGGGGGAGGCCAAGGAAGAAGAAGAAGGAGGGGGGCTCTCTCCCCATCTCTCCCAGTGGCACTGGAGTGCCGCTGGGGCTAGGATCGTGACGGCGATCTACGTCAACAACCTTGCTACCGTCAACACCAACTTTCTGCCCCTCTATGCAGCAGTGTAACACCTCTTCTCCCCGCTATAATATCTACTTAAATAGAGTGCTCAACTCGATATATTATTTCCCAATGATCTATGGTTATCCTATGAGGTTTGAGTAGATCCGTTTTGTCCTATGGGTTAATCATGATCTTGGTTGGTATGATTGTATATTTTATTTATGGTGCTGTCCTATGGTGCCCTCCATCTCGCGCAAACGTGAGGGGCCCCCGCTGTAGGGTGTTGCAGTATGTTCATGGTTTGCTTAGTGTCAGTGTTGCGGGGGTGACAGTAGCCTAAACGGAGATAAGTGAGTTATGGCATATGGGAGTAAATATGACTTGATACGTAATGCTATGGTTGGGTTTCATGACCTTAATGATCTTTAGTAGTTGTGGATGCTTGCTAGGGGTCCAATCATAAGTGCATATGATCCACGTAGAGAAAGTATGTTAGCTCATGCCTCTCCCTCATGTAAAATTGCAAGAATGATTACCGGTACTTGCTATCGATTGCCTAGGGACAAATGACTTTCTTGTTGACAAAAGCTATCCACTTTTATTACCTTGCAATTTATTCATAGTTTTATTCTCGCAAAGTACTCATAATTTTATCCTTGCAAAATAGTTTCATACTTGTTTTCCGGTAAAGCAAACGTCAAGTGTGCAAAGAGTTGTATCGGTGGTCGACGGAACTTGAGGGAATATTTGTTCTACCTTTAGCTCCTCATTGAGTTCGACACTCTTATTGATCGAAGAAGTCTACAAACGATCCCCTATACTTGTGCATTATCAAGACCTTTTTCTGGCACTGTTGCTGGGGAGCAATAGTGTGGGGTGAATATTCTCGTGTGTGCTTGTTTGCTTTATCACTAAGTAGTTTTTATTTCCTATTCTAAGTTGTTCTCTATCTTTAGTTATGGATATGGAACATGAAACACCAAAAAAATTAGTGGTACTTGCTACTCATGGAGATGGGGAACCTCCTAAAACACTCGATGCTCGTTATGTGAAAAATATTATGCACTACTTTGATAATCCTGAGAAAACCCCATTCAACATGATAATGGGAGTAATGTTGGATAAATGTGAATACTTTAGGGATTATCGGTTGACACAAAAATGAAAACTTTTATGGGATAAAATTTATATGTTGCATTGGTATGCTCGGTATTTATGCTCGAGATATGATTTTACTTGTTGCTCTAGGATGAATGCTCCACACCTTCCCTTTTCATGCAAATTTAATGATAATGAAACCTTAGATTCTTATGCCAATGGTAGATATGATTATTATGATGTGGAACGAATAGAAGAATTTGTTGCTTTTAAGGGTGCTTATGAAATTGAATCTTTGTTTTAAAAGTAAAAAGATTTTGATGATTCAATAGACCTAAAATTTTTGATATCCTTAAATATTTCTATGATAATTATAAATGCAATTACAAAATTGATGTATTTATTGAATAAGTCTCCGCTGTCCAAGAAGAGACCAATATTTTGCAGGAGTCTATGGAAGAAGGAATTGATGAAACTGTGAGCTCATTGGATGAAAAAGATGATGAGGAGAGCGAAGAACAAATAGAGCAAGAACAGATTAGCTACCCGTGCCCACCTTCTAATGAGAGTAACCCTCCAACTCATACATTGTTTAATGTCCCTTTGTTCTTACCGAAGGATGAATGCTATGATACTTTCTATGATCCCATTGATTGATTTGAAATATCCCTTTTTGATGAACTTGATGCTTGCTATGCTTGTGGCCAAGATGCCAATATGAATTATGCTTATGGAGATGAACTTGCTATAGTTTCTGATGTTAAGAATTAAAGTGTTGCTATTGCGCCCACACATGATAGTCCTATTATATTTTTGAATTCTCCAAACTACCCTATATCGGAGAAGTTTGCTCTTATTAAGGATTATATTGATGGGTTGCATTATACCATTACACATGATAATTTTGATGAGTATAATATGCATGTGCTTGCTGCTCATACTTGCAATTGTTATGAGAGAGGAACTATATCTCCACCTCTCTATGTTTCCAACATGATAAAATTGCAAGAAACTGCTTATGCTATGTATTGGCCTTTACTTCATGTGCATGAATTTTTCTTACATTACATGCCGATGCATAGGAAGAGAATTAGACTTCGTCATTTGTAAGTGCATCTAGTGCCCCTTAGTGATTTTGGTGTACTGAAGACTTATAGGTTAAGGGACTAATGCGTTTGTGAGTGTACACAAGTCTATAAGTCTATGAGGAGTTTGATATTTACAGAGAAAGTCAACCCCTAAAAAACAAATGTTTTCAACTAAAGACTTTGAAAGTGAAGAAATTGGTGTGAACGTGAAGACTTGATATTCATGCGAGGAATATGAAGCGTGAAGACTTTTGTTTTCGTAGTTTCATTTTCTCTTTCTTGAGTAACAGGAAGCACCATACTGTTAAAGGGGGTTGAGGTAAAACTAAGGAGAAGTTTTCAAGTGATGCTCATCTCAAAATCCTACACCTACAAATCCTTTCGAGTGAATCCATAGGAAATCTCATACAGTTCAGTCAATTTCTTCAATGACAGAGATGAAGATCTTCTGGTCTCTAAGGAATTTTTTCTGACTGAGGAGTTCGGAATTCGCCAGTTCGGATTGCCTACAAGTGAGGAACATGATAGCCCTGAGGAATTTGATACTCAAATATCTAACCATTGCTGTGCTACGCGCTAGTTGTCCCAAAATATCTACCCACATAACGGTCATATCATTGAAGGGCATTTATGTCTTATCATGTTGGGCTGCTCCCTAGGCTATAAATAGCCGCCCCCTACAACCACTAGCTGGTTGGCTGCTCCAGAGAAACTGACACTTGTCATTGAGAGCATCCCATCCTTCGAGGACTTTGAGAAAAAATCATTAAGTGAGGAAAACCCAAACCCAAACACCTACAAACCCAAAGTGATTGAGCATCACTAAAGAGATTGTTCCTGTGTGGAACCAGCACTTGTTACCTTTGAGGTCCATGCATCCTCTAGACGGTTAGGCATCATGGTCTAGAGCATCCAAGAGGAAATTGTGGATCACCGAGGTGACCGAGTCTGTGGAGGTTTGGAAGTCACCTGAAGACATACCACGAGTGATTGGGTGAGTTCTGTGTGACCTTAGCTTAAGGAGAATACGGTGAGGACTGTGTGTCCTCAGGTTTAAATACCTAGTTGCTCCAACCAGACGTACGAATGTCACAATAGTTGGAACTGGTCTACCAAATCACTGTCTTCACCAAGCTACTGGTTCTATTTCCTCAACCCTTTCATTTCCTCATTTCTGTGTTGAAGTACTTGATCATTACTATTTGAAGACTTCTACTGAAGAATTTCTCAATTTCCTCAATCCTATTTCTTCGGCCAGTTTGTCTTCAACCTGCTTATCCTGTGTTTACGCTACTTGTACTCTGTGCTTGTTTTCATTTCATCATGATGACTGTGCTACCACTCTGTTATGCTTGCATCTGAGTACTTATTCTGCTACTAAGTAGTTCATTGCTTAGGAACTTCCTCACCCTGAAATTCCTCAGTGACGAATTTGTAAAAATCGCCTATTCACCCCCCTCTAGTCGATATAACGCACTTTCAATTGGTATCAGAGCAAGGTACTCCCTTGTTCTATGTGATTTTGGTTTAACCGCCTAGAGTTTTAGTTATGTCGACTGCATGCATGATCAAGGTCTCTACTGGGTGTCCTACCTTCGATGGGACGGACTACCCCTACTGGAAGAATAAGATGGGAATGCATCTTGAGGCAATTGACAAGGATCTCCGGTATGTTGTGGAAATGGCATTCCCTCCGTCACTCCTACCATTAACGCCGATGATGTGAAGAGATTCAAGCAATTTGACTCTCAAGCAAAGAACATTATATGTGGCCATCTGAGCAAAGGGCAGTATGGCAGAGTGAGTGCTTTGGAGACAACTAAGCTTATCTGGGATATGCTGTTCAAGGTCAACGAAGGAGTCTCAACACAACGTGACTCTCGAGTTGACGTTCTTCGCAATCTCTTCAACCACTTCAAAAGATCAACAATGAAAATGTTCAGCAAACCTTCGATCGCCTCACTGACATCTCAAATGAGCTTCAAGCACTTGGTGCAACTGACATCACCGACCATGAGGTGGTGAAGAAATTGCTGAGATCGCTTGATTCCTCATTTGACACTCTGGCACTGATGATACAAGAATGTGGAGACTGCAAGTCACTTGATCTCGCTGATATCCTCAAGAGGCTAAACACTCATGAGTTCCAGCTTGCTAAGAAGAGAGATCTCTATGGACCGAGCTATGGCAGATCACACGCACTGAAGGCCAAGGCAGTCTCTGAATCTGAAGGAGAGGATTCCGATAGCAGTCTTGGTGATCCTGAAGAACTGAGTCAGGAGCTAGCAATGCTCATGAGGAAATTCCAGAAGTCCTCAAGGTTTGGTAAATCCTCAAGAGGTGATGACATGAGATCATATTCCTCATCCCGTGACTACAAGAAAAGAACTTGCCACAAATTGAAGAAACCTGGTCACTACATTACCGATTGTCGTCAATGGGAGAAGGAAACAAAGAAGAAGAAATACAAGGATTACAGTTACGATGACTCGAAGAAGAAGAAATCTTCAAAGTCCTCATCGTCAAAATCTTCAAAGTCTTCATCTCACAAGAATAACATCTCCAAAAAGGCTCGGGCATTCATTGGCAAGGAAATGGACTCTGAAGCTAAATCCGAGGAAAATGAGGAAGAGGAGGCATCTGAGGAGTGAGACTCTGGTGTGGCAAGCCTAGCCCTCGCTAGTTGCTACTGCTTTCGTCAGCAAGTCCATCTTCAACTATGAGGAAAATGACTTCCCCAACACTGCTGACGACTGCGATGATGACTACGCTCCCACCTATAGCTTCATGGCAAAAGGTGCCAAGGTACTCAAATACCCATCCTCTGAATCAAGTGAGGATGAATATGATGAAAACCTCAAGCCTAGCTATTCTAAACTTGCTAAGATTGCTGTGAAACAACAAAATGCATTTGAAAAGGTTCAAAATATGCTAGACATAAGCGATGACCTGTTGGGTGAAGAAATGGATCGAACTCAAACTCTGACTGATAATATTTAGAGACTTTAGTCTAAGTTTGACAACTTTCAGAGTCATCATAACACTCTCTTATCTGATCATGAGAAACTTTCTTATGAATTTCTTCAAAGAAAGCAAGATCTTGAGCAGCTATGGGTGAGTTATGAAGATCTTGAAAAGGAACATGATTCATGGCTTGCTCAACAGATCAGTTCCGCTCAGTTTGAATTCATTCCACCATGTTTTAAATGCATTGAACGTGAATCTGCTAATTCTTCACCTGAAGGATCAAATGCTTCTATGACTGCAAATTATTCAAGTGCCTCTGCTATCACAAATTCCTCATCCTAGGATGCTACTAGTATCACTGACAATGCAAGGCTGAAGGAATTGTATGTGATAGGCATGTACAAACGCCTCAAAGGGCATTAGGATCTTTGTGATGTGCTTAAAAAGCAGATGCTCATCAGGAACCCTAGGAAAGAGGGTATTTCCTTTGACAGGAAACTCAATGCTGATGGGACCTACTGGAAACCTAAGCAGTATCCCTAAACATCATGGGTTGCTGCGAAAGGACCTCCCGTAGATCCATCCACATATGAATCTTCATATTCTTCTGATGAGTCATTTGACTCCAACTATAAACTGTTCAAAAATCAGAATGGTGAAGTATTTGCTAGATATGTTGGAACCAACTACAGGAACACCCCCCCTATGAAAAAAAATCTGGGTTCCCAAAAGGTGCCTTGAAAGTCTTCAGGTGAATGTCATCATGACACCACATGTGAAGAATAGGAACCCCAGATCAAATTATTCATATGTACCAAAGTATTCATATGGATCCAAGTCCTCATATGGATCCAATTCCTCATATGTATCAAAATCCTCATATGAACATCATCGTGCTAACACTTCTGTTTCGCAGGGATGATCTAAGGGCTATGAATATGTGCATTATTCTTCAAATCATTATGTTCATATGTCCTCGAAGAATTTATCTATTTATTCATATGCTTACTCTAACCCCTCTTATGTGAAACGAAGTGGACTAGATTCTATGCCACCTTTCTCTTATGGAGCTCGCGGAATGATGAACTCTTTGCAACCCCTTCAGATGTGGGTGGCGAAGAAAAAGAACTAATCTCTTATGCAAGGTCAGGTCTCCAGACGAACTTAAATGTGTGAAGAATTTGCCAGAGACCTGAATATGATTGAAAGGACGCAAGCTAATCATGAAAAATGAATTTTCATTTCTCACGTCCTCCTATTGCTATATATTCTGTATTGGTTGATGAAATTGGTCTGATGTATTTGATGTCATATTCTTCACTGATGAAGTATATGAGTTCGTAAGATGCACTAATTCATCTGCAGGATGATCAACCCAAAGCCACTGAGTGGATCCTTGACAGTGGATGTACAAATCACATGACCGGTGACAAGAATCTATTGATGGACACTGATTTATCTCCGTCACATCTGAAGCATATCACCTATGCTGACAAAGGCAAAAGCAAGGTATTGGGTCTAGATAGGTTTGCGATCTCAAAGGATCGACACATGGACAAAGTCATGCTTGTCGAGTCCTTAGGATTCAACCTCATGTCTGTCTCAATGCTTTGTGATATTGATATGGTTGTTGTCTTTGGCAAGTATCATTGTGTTGTGATCATGGAACCTGACAATTCCAAAGTCTTCCAAGGCTTTAGGAGAGGAGACTTGTATATTGTTGATTTCTCTACAAGACCACAACCTGCCACGTGTCTACTGGCAAAAGCTTCAGAGGGCTGGTTATGGCATTGACGACTAGGTCATGCTGGCATTAGGAACTTGCACACACTCGCGAAGAAGAAGCATGTCATTGGAATCAAGGGTGTCAAATTCCTCAAGGATCACCTGTGTGGAGTTTGTGAAGCTGGAAAGACAACCAAGGCCAAGCATCCCTCAAAGACTATCATGACTACCGCTCGTCCATTTGAATTGCTTCACATGGATCTCTTTGGCCCTACTCATTATGCCACATTCACTAATGTTGCATCTTTATACGGCTTTGTTATTGTTGATGACTATTCTTGTTACACAAGGGTGCATATCATCACTTACAAAACTAAAGTGCAGTAACTCTTCAAACGATTTTCCTCAAGGGCTTCAACAAACTTCAGAGTGAAGATCAAGCACATTATAAGTTACAATGGGACCGAGTTCAACAATACCGGTCTTGATGACTATCTTGATGAACTTGGTATTACTCACGAATTATCTGCTCCCTATACTCCTCAGCAGAATGGCATCATGGAGCGCAAGAACATGACTCTTGTTGAGATGGCTCGCACTATGCTTGATGAATACAAGATGCCTCCTCGCTTCTGGCCTGAGGCAATTGATACTATGTGCCACATCGTCAATAGGTTATATCTTCACAAATTCTTCAAAAAGACCTCATATGAACTCCTCACTAACAATAAACCCAATGTGAGTTATTTCAAAGTCTTTGGTGCTAAATGTTGGATTAGAGATCCTCATCACAATTCTAAATTTGCACCGAAAGCACATGAAGGTTTTATGCTTGGTTACGGAAAGGACTCACACACCTATAGAGTCTTCAACACCGTTCACCACAAGGTTGTTGAAACTGTAGATGTGCAGTTCGATGAAACTAACGGCTCACAAAGAGAGAACCTACATCCTATGCTAGATGAAATGTCACCTAAGGAATCCATTAAGTTCAAGGCTACTGAGGACGTCATTCCTACCAAAGAATCTGCTGAAGAAATCATTCCGGAACCTGAAGAACATCATGATGATGCACTTGAGGAAAATGGCTTTGAAGAAAATGTTGTGCCCACTCAACATCGTCAACCCGCTCATCCTCACATCGCAAATGAAGTGCAGATTGAGAGAATCATCAATGACATCAAAGCACCAGGTCCTCTCACACGCTCAAAGGCTTCACATTTGTCTAACTTTTGTGGGCACTTTGCTTTTTTCTCTATCACAGAGCCCACCAAAGTAGATGAGGCATTTCTCGAGCCCGAGTGGATTCAAGAGATGCAAGAAAAATTACATCAATTCGAGCTCAGGAATGTCTAGGAACTTGTCAAGCGACCAGACCCACGCAAGCATAATATCATCGGCACAAAATGGATCTACCGCAACAAGCAAGATGAAAATGGCCTTGTGGTGAGGAATAAGGCATGACTTGTAGCTCAAGGCTACACACAAGTTGAAGGAATTGATTTCGATGAAACTTTTGTACCTGTTTCTAGTCTTGAGGCTATTCGCATATTGCTTGCTTATGCTAACCATCATAATATCATCTTATATCAAATGGATGTGAAAAGTGCATTCCTCAATGGTAAGCTTGAGGAAGAAGTATATGTTGCTCAACCCCTAGGTTTTGAAGATCCAAAGCATCCTAACCAAGTCTTCAAACTCAATAAGGCCCACTATGGCCTCAAGCAGCCCCCCCCCCCGTGCACGGTATGATACTTTGAAGGAATTACTTATGAAGAAAGGCTTCAAACCTAGTTCACTTGACCCAACTCTTTTCACCAAAACCTATGATGATGAATTATTCGTGTACCAAATATATGTTGATGATATTATCTCAGGCTGCACTAACCAATGTTACAGTGACGAATTTGCCTATATGATGAGTGAAGAATATCAAATGCCTATGATGGGAGAATTGAAATTCTTCTTAGGTCTTCAAATTTGTCAACATCGCAATGACATCTTCATATCTCAAGAGAAATAACTCAAGGATGTGTTGAGGAAATTCGACATGCAAGATTACAAAGGCGTCAAAATCCCTATGCCCACAAATGGCCATCTATGCACGGATAAAAATGGTATTGACTTTGATCAAAAGGTATACCGCTCCATGATTGGCTCTTTATTGTATCTAGGCCAAATATTATGCTTAGTGTTTGCATGTGTGCCCATTTTCAAGCTACACCATTGGAATCACACCATAAGGCTGTGAAGCATATTCTTCGATATCTAGCTCACACTCCAACACTTGGACTATGGTATCCCAAGGGCTCGACTTTTGATCTCATTGGATATTCTGACTCTGACTATGCTGGTGGTCGTGTGGACCACAAGTCAACATCAGGCACATGCCATTTCCTTGGACGATCCTTGGTATGTTGGTCCTCGAAGAAGCAGAACTACGTATCACTCTCTACTGCTGAGGCTGAGTACATTGCTGCTGGTTTGTGTTGTGCTCAATTGCTATGGATGAAGCAAACCCTCAAGGACTACGGCATCAATGTGAAAAATGTGCCACTCTTCTGTGACAATGATAGTACCATCAAGATTGCTCATAACCCAGTTCAGCACTCGAAGACAAAGCACATCCAGATTCATCATCATTTTCTTCGAGATCATGTGTTAAAGGGTGACATCTCTATCGAGAACGTGAAGACAGAAGAACAGCTAGCCGATATCTTCACAAATCCCTTGGATGAGAAGAGATTTAGCAAGTTGCGGTGTGAGCTAAATATCTTAGAATCTTCGAATGTCCTTTGAAAAGGACACACATCCTAACACTTATGCAAAATTGATGACTTAGATGTCCAACACACGAAGTAACGTTTCTCTTCAATCAATGAAGACTAACCCTCTAAGTGTGAAGAAATTAACGAAGAATTTGATTCCTAGAGCCCTACGACAATTGTACGCAGCGTCTGAAATCATCATTCTTATACGGTGGGTCACTCCACCAACAAAAGTTGAAAATCCTTAATTTGAGTTTTCTTCAGTTTTGAATTTCCTCAGTTGTTCAAATTCTTCAACTTTGCAAGTCTTCACACTTTCCGACCTTGTTCTTCATTGACTATATATATATATATATATATATATATATATATATATATATATATATATATATGATTTTTCTGTCCTCTACAACATTCACTTATTGCTAATTCTTCAAGTTGACTTTTCTGCTAAGTGAATGTGATCGGACCCGTCCCCTCTATGCTAAACTCAACCCAGTCTATTCACAAATGCTTCATGTGCATTCTATTTGAAACCCGTTCAAAATCTTCACTGTGTCCTTGTCAGCTGAAGAATTTGCGAACGAAACTTTAAAATATTCTTATCTGATTTTTCGGCTTTTGCCGCTCAAACCATTCCGCATCCCATGATAAGATTATTCTATTCACACACGATCTCACACGATCTACACTTCACAGTACATGGGTGACACATGTCGCTAGGATGAGAAGGGTCAGGGGCACGCGTTCATCCATTTTCCTCAGACGAGCAGTTTTTCACCTCAGCTATAAATACCCTTCACCCTCCACTGACCTAGCGCCGCCACTACTCTCCATCGTCGTCGGTGAGGAAGAGCTTCACTGCCTCGACCTCATTGACGTCGTACTCGCACCGGCCGTAGAAATCTTCACTTTGCTGCCGCCGTAGCTATCTTCCGCTGCCAAGTTAGGGCATGGAAGATCTGAACGGACGAACTTCCCAACGTCTACTCCCAGTTCATCGTGTTCTTCGTCAAGTGTAAATAAAATCTATTTTTACTGCCCTTGTTGATTCTGATGATTTCCACAAAATCTTCAAAAGGTGTTTATTCTTCAACTTCGACACTCGTAAACACCTCGCATGCATCTATTCTTGATCTATTACCCTAAGCAACATTTTTCTTCAAGATTCCTCAATTGTGTGGATTTTCAATCTATACAACCCTAGAACTAATGTCGCTTGAAGCTACATCGTTATTTCCCCAAAGAGGAAGGAATGACGCAGCATAGCGGCGGTAGGTATTTCCCTCAGATGTGAATCCAAGGTTATCCAACCAGTAGGAGAACCAAGCAACACAACGTAAACAACACTTGCACACAAATAACAACTTCTCGCAACCCGACGTGTTACGTGAGGTAAATTTGTAGTAGATTGATAGATCGAACGCCAAATAAAATAAATAAAAATAAATTGCAGCAAGGTATTTTTGGGTTTTTGGTTTAATAGATCTGTAAATAAAAGCAAAGGAAAATAGATCGCAATGGCAAATAATATGATAAAGAGACCCTGGGGCCGTAGGTTTCACTAGTGGCTTCTCTCGAGAAAAATAGGAAACGGTGGGTGAACAAATTACTGTTGGGCAATTGATAGAACTTCAAATAATCATGACGATATCTAGGCAATGATCATTACATAGGCATCACGTCCAAGATTAGTAGACCGACTCCTGCCTGCATCTACTACTATTACTCCACACATCAACCGCTATCCAGCATGCATCTAGTGTCTTAAGTTCATGGAGAAACGGAGTAATGCAATAAGAATGATGACATGATGTAGACAAGTTCTATCTATGTAGAGATAGACCCCATCGTTTTATCCTTAGTAGCAATGATACATACGTGTTGGTTCCCCTTCTGTCACTGGGATCAACAACCGTAAGATCGAACCCACTACAAAGCACCTCTTCCCATTGCAAGATAAATAGATCGAGTTGGCCAAACAAAACCCAAATATCAGAGAAGAAATACGAGGCTATAAGAAATCATGCATAAAAGAGACCAGAGAAACTCAAATATTGTCATGGATATAAAAAGATAGATTTGATCATAAACTCAAAGTTCATCGGATCCCAACAAACACACCGCAAAAGAGTTGCATCATATGGTTCTCTAAGAGACCATTGTATTGAGAATCAGGAGAGAGAGAGGAAGCCATCTAGCTACTAACTACGGACCCAAAGGTCTACAAAGAACTACTCACGCATCATCAGAGAGGCACCAATGAGGGTGGTGAACCCCATCCGAGATGGTGTCCAGATTGGATATGGTGGTTTTGGACTCTGCGGTGGCTGGATCAATATTTCGTCAACTCTCCTAGGGTTTTGGGAATATTGGGGTATTTATAGAGCAAAGAGGCGGTCCGGGGGGCACCCGAGGTGGGCATAACCCACCAGGGCGCGCCTAGGCCTCATGGCGCGCCCTGGTGGGTTGTGCTCTCCTCAGAGCACCCCCAGGCGCAGCCAGGGCCCATTATGTTCCTTCTGGTCCGAAAAAAAATATCTGTAAAGTTTTGTTCCGTTCAGACTCCGTTTGGTATTGATTTTCTGCGATTTAAAAAACATGGAAAAACAACAACTGGCACTTGGCACTATGTCAATAGGTTGGTACCAAAAAATGATATAAAATGATTATAAAACATCCAAGATTGATAATATAACAGCATGGAAGAATCAAAAATTATAGATACGTTGGAGACGTATCAGGAACCTATGTCAAAGATCGCTTAGTGAAATTCGTCAAGACACTCCTGGTCAAATTCCTCCAACTTGTTTCTTTTGAAAAACTTCTGAGAACACATGTGACCTCTGCAAATTCTTCGCACCTATACTCCGTTCATAGGTAGATATTTTTGAGAGGGGAAGCCTCATGGAGCCCAATGTACTCTGCGAATGTGTGCGTGATAGGGGCACCGGCGTGGCACATGGCTAGTTTGAGTGAACCGTGTCTGTTGCATCATCCGACTTGTCTAATGTTCATAAATTTGGTGAAAAATGACGCGGGAGAGGGTCAAAACACGAACACGTTTGCATGTGGACCAAATTTATGGATGAAAAGGGTGGTTTGATGTTCAAATACCAAACACAACTTCGATGTGGCACCTATCTCGCAAAGTGCGCGGTATTTGTTGCCCCCCCCCACCCGCCGTGTCGGCACGAAGGGAATCCTAAGCTATGAATGCATGCGCCCCCAACCGAGGTTCACCTAGCAAAGTGCAAAGTAGCTAGCAGGCCCCCTCATGTCGGCATGAAGGGAATCCTAAGCTATGAATGCATGGCCCCATCCAACCGAAGTTCACCAAGCAAAGTGCGA
>NC_057809.1:365072499-365086045 GCF_018294505.1 Triticum aestivum | reverse complement strand
AGAGAGGCATCTCACCAAGATGGATCGTAAAAAAGACCAAGAATAATCCACCTTGGTCGTACAACTTCTCTCTTGTTGTTGGTCAGAGTGATGGCCATCCATGAAACTCTAGAGATGGGCTAGCTCGCCAATAATCACGCAAGAAGCTAGTCCCCGAAGACAACCACTGCATGCATGTGGCCCAAACATATGTATGGAGAGGTGTGTTTTTGAATACACAATGGAACAACTTTGATGTGGCACCATGATTTCGAACTAGAAATCCCCACACCGAGTGAGGGTTAGGTTGATGATGCATATGTATGTTACACCACACTTCAAGCTGACAACGGGGATTCATGCATGCATCTGTGCATAGTATATGCTCAAAATTAATTAGGTCTGAATCTCACGATGACCTATACTACGATAACACGAACCAAATGTGCCATGTTAACCAATCTTGTTGTCGGTCAAGGTGATCATGGATGTCCACGCGGGACCACGAATATATAGGCTTGTCACGAATAACCATGCGAGGGAGTGTACCATTCGAAGACAACCACTACATGCATATGTATGGAGGTGGTGCGTGCATGCATGTTTGAATACCATTTCACAACATTACTGTGGCGCGTGCGTCAAAAATCATACAGTCCCCACACAGAGCGAGATCGGTTCATGACGTGTCATTGTACTAGCCAGTTCGACTTGATGGGAGGGATTCATGCGTACACATGCATGTGTGTGTTCAAAATATATGATGTCATCGCAGAGCATTACCTATATATACCGTATTACAAGCAAAAAAATAGTACCCTCCTAAGTCAAATTAACCTCTCTCATTGTCAGGCAAAAAGTAGTGATGGACCAAGAGGGCCCACAGATGAAAAGCATCAATATCACTGATAACCGCTTAAGTGGGTGTGAGAGGACAACCACCATCTCTTTGCATGTGGGCCAAACATATGTTGAATACCCAAAATGCACAAGTTTGATGTGTACATGCCTCAAAAACCGTAAACCCCCCACACAGAGTGAGGTTCATGAAGCGTACTACATATGATGGTCCCCTTCCCCCTCTTCGATGCATACTATATGCTCCTACCATAATACAACCCAAAAAGAATCCTCCTCGATGGTGAAATTAAGCAACCTCTCCCGATGTATGTCAAAGTGATGCATGCATCAATGATGTCCTCATGGGCCCAAGGATGGAAGCGTCACACGTGAGTGTCGTAGCTAGGATAACCACCGCGTGCATGCATGTATCCCAAAGAGGTGTTGTGTGATGTTTGAATAGCCAATTTCACACCTTTGATGTGGCACGTGACTCAGAAACCGAAAAGTTCCGACACTGAGTGAGGTGTACTTGTTCACGGACGCGTACGTATATTATATATGCTAGTCCCTTCCCACCTCTTCAACACGTACTATATACCACCGTAACACAAACAAAAATGATTCTACCTTGCTGGTCAAATTAACCTCCCTGCCGACTGTCCGTCCAAGTGATGGAAGACGACCTCGCGGGCCCATAGAAAGCGTCACACGCAAGTATCGAGTGTCGTGTAGGACAACCATCAATTGCATGTGGCCAAAACATGTATATATGAAAGGGTTGTGTAATGTTTTAAATAACGAATTCACGACTCTGATGTGGCACCTGCTTAACAAAACGGCCAACCCACACGGTGGCTCACAACTCGTAGTGTACTGTGAGCCACCCGCCACCCCAGACACACACACCCACACACATGCGAATCCACCGCAACTACGATGCATCTTAAATTATCCTGTGGTAAACATATGTTACCAAAGGAGGGACGTTTTAATTTCGAAAAAAACCAGAGATCATTAAGACGTTTTAGTACATTGATTGATTTTCTACAAGTATAATGTGAAAAATCAAATTGGAGCTACATGCACATGTGACAGTGCGCCTAAATGGATTGCAAAAACACATGTGTCTCAACGGGTGCATGTTTACTCCCCGTGCAAGAAATTTCAAACATTGAGAATCTTGATTTTTAAATTCTAGTACATCCAAAACTTATTTTAATTTCATGAAACTTATCATGTTATCATATGGACACCAATACAAAGTGGCATTGTACTTTTTTAATCAAATTTGAGACCAGTTTTGATGTAATCTTCATCTAATTACAAACGGGAGATTATTAATAATTGGGAACCAATATCCGAAACGGATTATTTATTCGAACCGTGAGCATTAGACCAACAATGGATACGTGACATGCTTTGGTTAAGCAATAAAGTGGCAGCATTAATCATCCAAATAGAAAAACAATATACGTGCTGCCACGTGACCCGTGTGCCATGCGAGCAAGCGTGAGTTGATGGGACGCATGCGAGCAGTCCACCGTGCAGGCAGACCAGGAGGCATGCGTGCAGGTTTGTGAATTGATGGAGGCGTGCTTGCTGCATAGTGTCGTCGAGAGGCATGCGAGTAGCTGTGTGAAATGACGTTAGGCATGCGAGCAGTCTGGTGCGCTGGATTACCGGGAGGCGAGCCAGCGGTCTGGCCGCCGCCCGCCTCTCTCCCGCTACGCCATATTAATGGTTCACCCAAGCAGCCACACCCCCCATCCGCGCCACACACACAATCCTCTCTCTCTCCTCTTGCATCCTCGATGCCGCTCTCAGTCCTCAAAGTCGTCACGGTATGAGGATGTCATCGAAGCGCCCCATCGGAGGGAGTGCCAACGCCGGGGCTGCTGAAGCACTGGAGCACGGTGTGGAGATGGAGACAGAGGTTGCCGTGACCGCCGGGGAGTTATTGCTGCACCCTGATGTTGTCGACGACGTCTAGCTTCCACAACCAGAGGCGGAGTTCCACACCGACTCTGGTGACGACTCGGGCGATGACCCCGGCGATGACTCCAATGACCACTCTGGCAACGACTCCGACGACGACTGACAACTATTTAGTCCTCTATACCCATTTATGTGTCAAATAGATCCTAGGGTTTCTCTGATTACTCCTGCCTCCCCCTTTTTGGAATAGAAATCCTACGGTTATGTTCTCCCAACCCATGAAATCTGGGTAAGTTTCATTCGTGCAAATGATGAATAGATCCATGTAGTGTATTGACTATTTGAATGGTACAAGTGATAAGTGATTAGATGTCTCATCTATGCAAATGATTTGTGCAAGTAATCCGACTAGGGTTAGTGTTCGTGCTAATAATTCCTAGCCAGGACTTGACAATTGATTTTGAATGACCTACATATGTTTGTGCCATTATTTTCTTCAAGATTGGTCTGTACATAGACGACTGTGCTTAAATTCGAACCATAATCTTTGGATATGTATATATAAATAGCCATAAATTCCTAATCCTACTTCACGACATGTAAACATTGATTTGGTGCCAAATTTGTTTTACTATCTGTATAGGACCTATCTGACGATGTGGACAGCGAGGATGAATGTCACATCCTGATTTTTGGCCCTTTCTTTTTCTTTTGATTTTTTGAGGATTTTGCTTGAGTTTTCTTTTTCCGTGGCTATGTGGTCTGGAAACTAGAGAAGATGACCTCTTCTTTCTTTCCAGAGTGGCTTGTCATCCTCATATCCATCCCAAGACCTTGCCATTTCCATATTGTCCCAACCCCAATATTCTTTTCCTTGGGAATATTCATTTTTCTGTTAAAGGAATAACCCCATTTGCCATAGGTTGTGAAGCAACCTATATTTCCATCACTCCTAAAATTCCCAAATAATTCTCATAAATTTATTGGGTCATATCTTCATCAAATATGGCCAAACTTTTCCTTGCAATGTTCACAATTTGTTCCCAAATATTCCTTTTCCTATTCTGCCCTAAATGGCACTTTGTGAAGCAAGTGCTATTTATCTTTGCTCATTTGACCCCAAATGTTTTGGACACCTTTTCATGTCCATATAATTGCCTCATCCAAAATTCAACTCCATTTGCCTTGTAAATCTTCCTCAGTGATTTTTCAAAGTTCTCGTCTGAGGGAGTTCATTGTGAAGGAAGTACTAGCTAGGATAACCCAAATGAGTTGAAATTTGTCATTGTACCTCATATCATCAAATCAAAGCTCTCCTCAAGAATTGAGCCCATGAAATGCATCCACGTGATCTCGCCTTCAATTCTTTGCTTCTGGTCAGATTTTCAGTTTCTGAAGCAATTATATTTTATCTTGCTCCATTCCGAATGAACATTTTCCTAAGACTTCTCCTATCCATACAACCTATCTCCACAAGATTTGGGCTCAATTCATCTAGCAATTTGTTCTCTGCAAATTTTCTAAGTTTCTGTCCAGATTGAAGCATTGTGAAGCAAGTACCATTTTGGTGTATCCATTTGGTATGAAACTTTTACAGTGACTTCATATTCTTATATAACCCATCTATTCCAAATTTCAGCTCAATCCAGGATAGTACGTGAGTGCTACTTCAAAGCTTGCTATTCTGGTCAGTATGGCACTTTGCACTACAAGTACTAGCTAAACCCCTCTGTTTGAGCTGAAACCCTGCCATCTTAATGACCTTAGTAAGTGATAAACCCCAGCCAAATCACAGTTTTATACTCCCGAACAATCTTCTGCAGATGACAACAAACACCTTGCTGTGCGACTAAAACACTGCAAGCTCTATTCACCAATTAAGCGCATGTGCCTGTTTCTTTGCTTCACAGCCTTCTCTGTAGTATGCCCTATCCAGCAGACAAGTTTTGTCCGATCAGAGCACGGGTAAGCATCGGGTGCACACGGTGACCACCATTTTGGCATGCAATGGCTGCGTCCAAAGCGTCTTATTGCTCGGGCCCCTCTCCTAGCGTCGCGTTAAGTGACTGTGCATGTCTTGCGGGTTCCCCGGGCTGTCACCGTTCGCCTAGACCCTTCTCACCCTCTTGTATCTCGCTCATCGAAGCTCGTCGCCGCGCGCCCACGGTCAAACTGTTGCCGACAGTCCTTTCCTCCTTTGTCTGCTTCCTCCCCATGCCCCCTTGGCTTGCTCTGCTCCGTGAACTGAACAGTGAATCATGCATCTCACTCCATATCAGTTATAGGTAGATATACAACGGGAGCCACACATGTAGGGCACGTCCCGGGTGATGGCATTAGACTAGGAAAGTTCCTACAGACTAGGGATACTAGTTACAACAGATACAATGGATAACCATCAACATTAGTGTACATCATACGTGACAGTTCAACACCCCCCCTCCCGCAGTCCGAACGGCGCCAGGCAAGATGTTCAGATTGGTGCCGAAGTCACAAAAAACCGAAGACGGCAGGCCCTTGGTGAAGACATCGGCAAACTAGGACACCGTCGGAACGTGTAACATCTTGACCTCACTGAGTGCCACACGGTCGCGTACAAAGTGCAGGTCAATCTCCACATGCTTGGTTCGTCGATGTTGGATGGGGTTCGAGGAGTGGTACACAACACTCACATTATCGCAATACACGATCGTTGCCCGATGAGGAGGCGATGAAGCTTGGCGAGAAGCTGACGAAGCCAACACGACTCAGCAACGCAGTTGGCAACTGCGCGGTACTCGGCCTCAGCACTTGAACGAGACACGGTGTGTTGTTGCTTAGATGACCACGAGACCAAGTTGGATCCGAGGAACACATAGAAGCTTGAGGTGGAGTGTCGTCTGTCGGGACACCCCCAATCGGCATCGCTGTATGCCAGAAGATCATCCGAAGAGGAGCGATAGAGTTGGAGTCCGAAGTGTGTCGTGCCACGAAGGTAGTGAAGCACACACTTAAGCAGCTGATAGTGCGCATCGATGGGAGCATGCATGACCAGGCAGAGCTGTTGGACGTCATAGGAGAGGTCGCGCCGAGTGAGGGTGAGGTACTGCAGGGCGCCGGGGAGGTGGCGGTAATGTGTGGGATCAGAGTAGGGAACCCCATCAGTGCTGGAGATCTTACTGCTGGTGTCAACGGGAGTAGAGATGGGTTTGTAGTTAAGAATATGGGCACGGTCGAGTATCTCAAGTGCGCACTGCTCCTGGGAGAGAAACAGATCTGTGGTGGAGCGATGCACATTGACCCTAAGGAAGTGATGAATATCACCGAGATGACTCATGGAAAACTCACCGGTGAGGGAGGCGACAAGTGACTGGAGTAAAGTGGTGGTACTAGTGGTAAGGATGATATCGTCAACATACAAGAGTAGGTACGCGATAGAGGTGCCATGGTGTAGGATGAAGAGGGAGGTGTCTAGAGGAAACAAAACCGAGGGAATGAAGAAACCGGGTGAACCGGAGAAACCAAGTGCGGGGTGCCTTCTTAAGCCCATAAAGAGACTTCTTGAGACGACAAACGTGAGTGGGTGACATGGCGTCTGTGAACCCAGCGGGCTGCTGACAGTAGACTGTCTCGGCAAGATCATCATGAAGGAATGCATTCTTGATGTCCATCTGGCGGATGGGCCAAGCATGCGCCGTCGCCAAGTAGGACCCATCCGCCAGATGAAGGAATAGGAGAAGGGGCATCAGCAACATGTAGGTCAAGTATTTTCTTGGGCATGGTGTAACCGGCTTTGGCCCTAGTCCGCATGGGCTGTGGATTGGCTGGCGGGGAGACATGAACGACACGGGGTGGTGGTGGTGGGCTAGGCGGAGGCAGCGATAGACGTGTCTGGGAGGGATTGGGCAGCAACATGGGACGTGCCAAGACCGAGCGGGATCTGGTCGGTTGCGAGGGAGGTTGGGGAGGCGATCCCGAGGGACGCGGGGTGGGCATCGATCTCGTTATGGGAGTCGATCCCGATGGGGAGGGGGAATGGGCTCAGCACGTGCGGGCATGCGGTTGGCGGCATACTAGGTGGGGCTCGCGACGGGACCGGGCGGGAGCGGGGGAGGCGCAGGCATGGGGACAGGCGGGGAAGCGGGATTGGGACGATGGGAATTGGGGAGTGGAGTGCGGTAAGAGGAAGGCAGATTGAGGGAAGGTAGAGCGACAAGTTTGGCAAGTCCATGATTTTTTGTGGCTGCGGATCCAGTGGAAGCAGAATAAGGAAGGAGCTCTCATCAAATATAACGTGACGTGAGATGATGACTTTTCACATGAAGAGATCTAGGCAATGGTACCCTTTTTGTTCCCATGGATAGCCAATGAAGATACATCGTGTAGATCGTGGGGAGAGCTTGTATGAGGCCGTGGCAGAAGAGTTGGCGAAACAAAGACATCCAAAAGTGCGAAGATGATCGTATGTGGGATGGACGCCGTAGAGAAGGAAGTACGGGGTGAAGTGATATATGGCGCGCGAAGCCGAACATTGATTAAAGTGGTGGCAGTGTGTAGCGCCTCAACCGAAAAGGGTGGAGGTAGGGCGGCTTGGAGTAGCAACGTACGGATGACATCATTAGTGGTACGAAGATGGCGCTCGGCTTTACCATTTTGCGGGGAAGTGTGGGGGCAAGTGAGGCGGAAAGAAACGCCGTTGGAGGAGAAGAAGGTGCAGAGAGCTATGGAGAGGAACTCACCACTATTGTCACATTATACACACCTAATGAGCACGCCAAATTGGGTGTAAATAAATTTGAAGAAGCGAAGGAGAGTGTCACAAGTTTTGGATTTAGTATGGAGAGGGAAGGTCGAAGAAAAATGTGTGTAATCATCCAAAACAACAAGGTAATATTTGTAGCATGAGTAGCTAACGATTGGGGATGTCCACACATCACAATGAATTAAATGAAATGGAGCACCAGTTTAGGAGCTTGACGTAGGAAATGGCAGCCGAGTATGTTTGCCCATTTGGCATGAAACACATAAGTGTGAGGGGCGAACATCATTATTACATGAGGAAAGAAAGTCTAAGCAAAAACGGGAAAACGTAGAGGAGATCGGATGCCCAAGCTGCCGATGCCATAGGTCATGCGTGGAGTTGAAGAAAGCGGTTGTGGGAGCAGCGCCATTATTGCCCGAGAAGGGGTATAAATCTCCTTCACTATTGACCCTCAGCATAATCTCCTTGGTGGCTAGGTCCTTCACGAAAAAGCCAAGGGGATCAAATTCCATAGAACACAAATGATCACGGGTAAATTTACGGACTGAGATGAGATTTTGGACAATATTGGGAGATAAAAGAATGTGACGAAGATAGAAGTGTTGAGGTGGAAGATGGGCAATACCAATAGTGAGGACAGGGAGTCGCGAGCCATTGCCAACAATGATATGATGAGTATAAGGCGCTAAAAGGGGTTGAGACATAGTCAGGGTACTTGGATCGCTGGTGACGTGGGAAGCGGTGCCGGTATCCATCAGCCACTCGGTGTTGGGCAGGAATGCAGAGGCGTAACTAGGCGCTGCATGGTACATCGTCGTGGCGTCCCAAGTAGGAGGAGCAGCGCCGTAGGTTGGAGCAGGGGCAGCAGCGCGGTGTTGAACAGCAAGGGATACGCCCGGTGAGGAGCGCCCGGACGGGGGCCTAGCATGCCGGCAGAATTCGGTGGGACCCAGGGGCATGCGGCGGTAGGAAGGGCAGCCCCATCGGCGTGACGTACCCATGCCAAGGCTGGGCACCGGCACCGTGGCCGGTGGGGGCGTCGCCACGCCCACGACCGCGTCCGCGCCCGCAACTGCCACGCTGGTTGGGGTTAGCGCCAAGATGGCCACCACGGCCTCCCGCGCTGTTGGGGGCACGATCACCGCCCCTGTCACCGCAGTCGCCGCCGCGAGCGCTGCCATGGTCCCCCGAGCGATCGCTGCGCTCGTCATGCTGGACGGCGAGGAACTGCGCCCCCTTGGTGCGAGCCCTCTTGTCCATGGTCAGCTCGGCGAGGACGAGGCGAGAGCGAGCCTGGTTGAAGGTGGGGAAGGGGATGGTGGACTGGATGATAGCCGCCTGCATCGCAAACTTTGGGCCGAGGCTGTCGAGCATCTGCAGAGTTAAAGTCTGGCCAGTCACTGGCTCCCCGACATCCGCAAGGGCGATGGCGATGCCTTGCAGGCGGCAGCAGTAGTCGTTGATGTTGAGGTCGCCCCGCACGGCCACCCGGAATTCCTAACCGAGGTGCATGGCATGCTCGGCCTCGTTGTCGAGGAAGTACTCATGCAGGCACGTCCAGATGGTGAAGGCGGTGGAGCCGGCGGGGGCGACGATGTCGAGGAGATCGCCCTCGATGGTGGTGAAGAACCAAAGGACGACAGTGGTGTCGTCTTCACGCCAAGCAGGGTCGGCCATCCGGCGAGCCGAGATGTCACGGATGTGATCTTACACATGGTGACGCGCAAGTATGAGGATTATATAGTTGCGCCAGCATGTGAAGTTGGTCCCATCTAGGACGAGATTGATGTCCAGCACGTCGGCGAGGCGGGACGAAAGGGGAGGAGGTGGGTTGGAGGAGGAGTGTTGCGGCATGGAGTTGGGTGGGAGAGTGGCAAGGGGAAGGCCGGTAGAGCCGGAGTTGTCATCAGATCCTGAGTTGTCAACGATGGCCGGAGCGCGAGGGCGCGGGTCGACGGCAGGGAGGGTGGAGGCAGCGGTCGTGAGCGTTCTGGGAATGGGGGTCCCCAGACTTGCCTGCCTGCGGCCCACGGCGTGGCTGAGCTAGCAGGTCTATACGGCCCATCTTCATCGACGAGGCATTCAAGACCCTCGTGAGGGGCCAAGCCTCGCGAGGCAGGCGACTCAAGACCTCCTCAGGAGGGGCCTCGCCAGGCAGGCTCACGAGGGGCAGAGAGATCAAGGCAAGGCAAACCTCGCGAGGTCCTCGTGACATGAGCCATGACGATCGATACCAGGCGGGCGCCAACGCGCGCAGTGTCCTTGCTTCCTCTTTGCTGCCAAGGGGGCAAGCGCAGGAGCGGAGTACCGAGGCATCAAGCAAATGTTTCCATATCGGTGCAACGAGACCAAGACTAGCAGGACGACAAGACCGGAGGTCATTGTGGAGCCCAAGACGGCGTCACCACCAGAGCCTTTTGCAGGCGAAGACTAATTTTGTCAGGATAAGCTATACTAGATGTCCCCTTTCAAATTGGCTGTTGTTGGCTCCCTTCCCGCTCAATATTTGGGGAGAGAACCAGGGCCTATATAAGTAGAACTAGCCAACAGAGTAGGGCACAAGAAAAAGGTAGCACGAAAATAGGAGAAGAGAGGACGGATTCGGAGACAAAAAGGGGAGGGGGAGAACTCATTCAGAGGAATCTCACCCACACAAGTTCGCCAAGCACAAGGACACCTCAACCTCAGGAGGTTGTTCTTCCCCTTGTACTGTTCATCATCAGCCCAACAGGCAATCCACCACCACCACACTGGAGTAGGGTATTACACCACAACGGTGGCCCAAACTAGTATAAATCTTGTGTCTTTGTCTTGTGAGTTCGTCGAGTTGATCCGCGAGATCTTAGCAAGCTAGGGCGTGGATTGATAGGGAGAAAAGCTCAGCGCGCACCCCAGTGTTCAAACCTCGAGGGTTTTGCCGGAACCCTTGATCCGACATTTGGCGCACCAGGTAGGGGTGCGCCGAAGCTTCCTTCCATCGCTCTGCGTCCCGTTGCTTCGTCGTCTCCATGGCAGACGCGCCCCACGCTCGTGCTGAGCGCCCGACTGCCCTTGCCGCTCGCGTCGCTCAGACGGCTCACATCGGCGGGCCACCTCGTCATTCCCCGTCGCCTGCCGCCAACGCCGCGACCAGCCCGGCGGGGAACGAGCAACAAGCATCCTCGCTACACCCCTCGGTGCGGCGGGACGGCCGCACCGCCACTCCATCGCTGACCCCGGACAGTTCTTCTTCCCATGCACGTCGCCCTCGCATGGATGCATGGGCCGCGCTCCTCATGGCGCACGAGCTCCTGCGCTACCGACCCGTCGACAACCTCTACGAGGGCTGGCTTGACCGCATCACCGAGCTTGTCTGCGCCGCAGGGGGCTCCCCTGCGTCGTCCCTCTCTCCGCCTTGCCCTCCGCCAGCTACGGGTGACGTAGCTCATGGAGCGCCACCACCACCTCTGCCCCAAGACGGCGCCCTAGCGCCAAGGAGCGCGGCTCCACGACGCGACCCGCCGCGACCCGCGCCCACGCGCGAAGAAAGAAGCTGTCAAGAAGTCCCTCGATCGCAAGAAAATGCTCCGCCGCTCCTTGCGCTACCGCGCCAGGACCGGCTGTGGCGGCAAGACCACGCACCACCTATAGCGGCAGGGCGCGGACCCCATCAAGACCAAGCTCCACCCCCAAGGCTGGCCCCGGTGACCACAGCCGCTTGCCATGCTTTCACCGCCGAGCTGCGTAGCGTCGCCTAGCCAGGCAAGTTCAAGACGGATCTGCCTCCTCGCTATGACGGCACCCCCGACCCCGCGGAGTTCTTGCAGCTCTACGAGCTGAGCATCGAAGCAGCCAACGGCGACGAGAAACTCATGGCGAACTAGTTTCCCATGGCTCTCAAGGATGGCGCCCGCTCCTGGCTCCTGAACCTGCCACCGGGCTCGATCTCCTCCTGCGACGAGATGCGCAACCGCTTCGTCGCCAACTTCCAGGGCACTCACGATCGCCCACCGGCTGTCGGTGACCTGCACTGCGTCAGGCAGCAACCGGGAGAGACCCTCGAGAAGTACATCCAGCACTTCAACAACGTCCGCCTTAAGATCCCCAAGGTGACGAACGAGGCCATCATCTCTGCATTCTCTGATGGCGTCCGAGACATCAATAAGAAGGAATAGCTCACTATCCACAAGGAGCTGTGCACGTCCCTGGAGTTGTTAAACTTGGCGACCAAGTGCGCAAGAGCTGAGGAGGGGAGCCTCTCCCTCCTCGAGCTCCCAGCCGCAGACCCGGAGGAGAAGAAAGCCAAGGCCAAGGACGTGAAGCACAAGGGAGCATCCGTGCTCGCAGCGGAACCAGACACCAAGCATGGCAGAGACCAAACAAAGTCATCCAAGAGCAGCCGTCCGTTCTGCGCCTTCCACAACCTAAATACCCACAACACCAGCGACTGTCAAGAGTTCAGGGCCATTCGCGAAGGACGCATCGGTCGACGCCCCGAGCGCGGCGACCTGTGCTATAGCCGAGGAGGAGGACGTGGTGGCGGACGGTGGGACGACCGTGGCCCGCGCCAGGAGTGGCACGACCAGCCTCATGAGGACCGCTGGCAGGATCAGCCTCGCGAGGGCGCCTTGAGGGATCAGCCTCGTGAGGATCATCCTCAAGGCAACACCAGACTCCGTCCGCTGCCGCCACCGCCAAGAAGGAATGATGAACACCATCAAGACGAGGGGGCTGGGGGCTTTCAGGAACCGCCTGCTATCGCCTGCATGTTGGGCGGAGCCCAGGCCCCAGCCTCGCAGCGTATCTTCAAGCAGTTTGCTCATGAAGTGAATGCAATCCTCCCCAAGCTCGAAGCCACACGCCCGCTCAGATGGTCCCAGTGCCCCATCACGTTCAACTCGACAGATCAACTCAAGTGCGCAGTTACCGCTGGCGCCCTCCCGATGCTTTGCTCCCAAGTCATCAGCAACGTGCAAGTTACCAAGACCCTCATCGATGGCGGCATAGGGCTCAACATCCTGTCCGTCGACATGTTCGACAACCTCCAAGTGCCATATGACCAGCTTCAGCCTACCAAGACTTTCTCAGGAGTGACCGACGGTTCCACCACATTGATAGGGCAGGTCCACCTCCCTGTCACCTTCGGGGAACGCAAGAACTACCGCACCGAGCTCATCGACTTCGACATCGCGCACATCCATCTTCCATACAATGCCATCCTCGGGTATCCAGCCCTGGCCAAGTTCATGGCGGTGACCCATCACGGCTACAATGTCCTCAAGATGCTAGGAAGCGGCCGGATCATCATGGTCCCATGTGAAGAAAGAGATGCACTGTGCTCCTTTGAGCGTGCCTTCCAAGCTACTGCAATGGATGACACTGACAGCAAGGGCGAGGGCCCTCCTGAGGTCATCCCCAAGAAGAAGAAGCAACTGCACCGTGGAGGAACTCAGGAGGGTGGCGTCATAGCCGGAGCCTCATCAGGATCAGCGCCCGCTCCCGAGGCGCCTCCCTCCATCGCATAGGAAGGCGCGCCCAGCGCCCTTCTCGGGCAGGGCTTGGGGGCATTCTTCTGGAAGGCCTTAGACCTTGCCCACATCACGAGGGAGGCACTTGTGCACCACTTGGAGGCATGCTTCACGGCACATTTCCCTCAGGAGGGCACATGGCAAGGATCGCCCACCATTCAGGAGTTCATCAACAAGACCACCTAGGAATTGCAAGACGCAAGGGCCATCCGCGGCGACCGCCGCTCACGAGGCGTGATACGTCTCCAACGTATCTATAATTTTTGATTGCTCCATGCTATATTATCTACTGTTTTGGACATTATTGGGCTTTATTATCCACTTTTATATTATTTTTGGGACTAACCTATTAACCGGAGGCCCAACCCAGAATTGTTGTTTTTTTGCGTGTTTTAGGGTTTCGAAGAAAAGGAATATCAAATGGAGTCCAAACGGAATGAAACCTTCAGGAACGTGATTTTCTCAACGAACAAGACCCAGAAGACTTGGACCCTACGTCAAGACACAAAAGAGGAGGCCACGAGGTAGGCGGCGTGCCTAC